>NW_027256995.1:0-92468 GCF_029215685.1 Pituophis catenifer annectens | reverse complement strand
AAACAACACAGTCTAGTTCGGGATGTATACATGTACATGGTGAGAAAAACGAATCTTGTGAGTTTACCAGACGGATGGCCAAGGGGACAAAACTATGGGTTACAGAATCTGGTAGTCCTTCCATGAAATACTTTGAAACCTCCTCCCAGAGGGGAGCAACAGAAACAGACCAATTCTCTCCTCTCCTCCTCCTCCTCCTCCTCCTCCTCCTCCTCCTCCTCCTCCTCCTCCTCCTCCTCCTCCTCCTCCTCCTTCTTCTCCTTCTTCTTCCTCCTCTTCCTCTTCCCCTTCTCCTTCTCCTTCTCCTTCTTCCTCTTCCCCTCTCCCCCTTCTTTCTTCTCTTCTTCTTCTTCTTCTTCTTCTTCTTCTTCTTCTTCTTCTTCTTCTTCTTCTTCTTCTTTCTCTTCTTCTTCTTCTTCTTCTTCTTCTTCTCCTCCTCCTCCTCCTCTCCTCCTCCTCCTCCTTTCTCCTCCTCTTCCCTTCCTCCTCTCCTCTTCCTTCTTCTTTCTTCCTCTTCCTCTTCTTTCTTCCCCTCCCCTCTTTCTTTCTCCTTCTTCCTTCTCTGCTCCCCTTCTCTTCTCTCTATTTCTTCTTCTTCTTCTTCTTCTTCTTCTTCTTCTTCTTCTTCTTCTTCTTCTTCTCTTCTCTTCTTCTTCTTCTTCTTCTTCTTCTTCTTCTTCTCTCTCCTCCTCCTCCTCCTCCTCCTCCTCCTCCTCCTCCTCCTCCTCCTCCTTCTTTCTCCTCCTCTTCCCTTCCTCCCTCTCCTCTTCCTTCTTCTTCTTCCTCTTCCTCTTCTTCTTCCCCATCCCCCTTCTTCCCCTTCTTCTTTCCTCTTCCCTTCCCCTTCCCCCTCCTCTTCCTTTTCCTCTTTTCTTATTTACTAGCCACCTGGCCATAGGGCTACTCTAGGCAGCTTTACAACAATAAAAAGAAACAAGGCTAATAGAGGTAGAAGTTAGGAGCTGGAAAAATATTATAATGTAAGCAAATTGACTCAGACAATACACAGTTCACAAAGCATTTATGTATGTTAAATGAAAATGTATAACTAAACTGTTAAAAAAACAATAAAAGAAATAAAAAGCAAGTTTAAAGTGAAAATAAAACAATAGAAGATTAAATAAAATAACGGAACAATGAAATAAAGAAAACAAAAACAGAGAAAATATATATCAATAGGACGAGTTAAAAACAGAGGGGCAAGTGGTTAGCAGGGAGCGACGGGGTGGGGTGGGGATGGGGGGCAGGGAGGAAGATGGAATCTGCTGTCAATCTAGCAGCCACCTCCAGAGTAGAAGCTCCTATTGGATCCCTTCATTCATACCCTTTTATCCCTATTCTCCAATCAGATTGGAATTTTGAAAGGTGGAATGGGAATAAATGTACTGAAAGCTAAACTTAGAACTAAGGAGAAATTTCCTGACAAGCGAGAAAAATTAAACCAGTGGAACCACTTGCCTCCAGAATGGTACAACACTGGAAGTTCTTTTAGAAGAAATTGGATAACCATTTGTCTGAAGTGGGGTAGGGTTTCCTGCCTAAGCAGGGAGTTGGACTAGAAGACCTCCAAGGTCCCTTCCAACTCTGTTATCCTATTCTATTTAATCCATAAAATGTTTCCATTGTGAGCTCTAAGGCACAGTTTGCAAGCCAGAAGAATAGCAGCAGCAACGACAACAACAACAACAAATCTCACGCTTGGCTCTTCACATCTCTTAAGACGTGAGCCTAATTGCTTCTGTGCTGACAACACTTTTAATGCCAGACTAGGCTATTGTTAATGCTGACTCTACAAACGAGAGCGAGGAAGAGCCGTAATTGCGCCTTAATTGAGAATTTGTCCCAATGTTCCATGCATGACACATCCTGAAGGGGATTTTTCTCCGTTCTTCTTTTTTTATGGCAGGATTCCATAGCCTGAGGATCCTTGGTGTGGGTTGAATGCCGTGAGTGCGTGGTTGACAGTCAGATAATTCTCCCCTTCAGTTTTCTTTCATTCCTAGCTCTTGAGCTCCCAAGGATAAGACGATGGCTGAAAGACAACTTCTCCGGTCCTAACTGGGCTCGCTCGCTTGCTTTTCAAAGGCCTTTGAACCTCTTTCAATTGCAGCTCTTCGGAACGTTTGAAGATGGCAAAGAAGCTGCAAGGTTTTGCTGCTTACAAACCAAATAGGGAGATGATATCTGACAGTCTTTGCAGTCCATCCCAAAATGACAAGCTCTTAATGTTATAGCAATAGCACTTATATACCGCTTCATAGTGCTTTTACAGCCCTCTGTAAGCAGTTTACAGAATCAGCCCCTTGCCCCCAACTGTTCTGTCCCCGTACCACGCACACACACACCCGCAGATGGCCCGGAGTTAAAAAGCCGCACGACAAAACTCTTCGATGATAAAAACTGGCAACAACCCCAGTTGGCTAGCTGCCAAATTCAGACTTTACTCACACAAAACAAAGATTAGACTGCAGCATTCCGATAAAACAGGCAGAGTGTCAATAATACAAGGATTAGATCCAAATGCAGTCCGATAAAGCAGGCAAAGTCCAGTAACGCAGAGATCATGGAGTTTTCCAGTTTTTGCTCGTCCACAAACTGAACCAGCCACCACACCCACATTTATACCCTGTGGGGTGTGGTCCAGTGGACTCAGCTAATCTCTGGCACGCCTTCCCGTCTGCTGTGCACGCTTCTCCCTGCGCCTCTGTTGAGGGTCCAGCCCGCACTTATCTTCCTCATCGCTGTCCACCTGTGGCTGCGGGGGACGTGCTTGGCTCTGAGCCTATCGTTTGGCCTTCGGTGTCCTCCGGAGGCATTTCCAGGGAGGAGGGTCCTGGAGAGGGAGGCCTTGCCAACTCTCCCCCTCACTCTCAGAGTCTGCATCTGTTGATAGCCCAGGCTCAGGCAACGGAGCCACAACACCAACAATCTGGGTCCTCATATTTACCCACCCTCGGAAGGATGGAAGGCTGAGTCAACCTTGAGCCGGTGAAATTTTGAACTGCTGAACTGCAGCTAGCAGTCAGCTGAAGTAGTCTGCAGTACTGCATTCTAACCACTGCACCACCCTCAGTTATTGTAAGATTACATTATTTATTAGATTTTTATCCTGCCCCTTATTACATTATAAGTAATTCAAGGCGATGAACATGCATAATACTCCTTCCGTCTCCTATTTTCCCCATCAAAACCCTGTGAAGTGGGACTGAGCTGAAAGAGAGAGAGATTGGCTCAAAGTTCAGCCAACTTTCATGCCCAAGGTAGGACTAGAACTTACAGTCTCCTGGTGATTGGCCCAAAGTCATCCAGCTAACTTTCCTGCCTATGGTGGGACTAGAACCCACCATCTCCTGATGATTGGTCCAAAGTCACCCAGCTGGCTTTCATACCTAAGGGAAGATTAGAATTCCCAGTCTCTGGGTGATTGGCCCAAAGTCATGGAGCTGTCTTTCATGCCAAAGGTGGGACTAGAACTCACCATTTCCTGGTGATTGGCCGAAAGTCACCCAGCTGATTGTCATGCCTAAAGTGGGACTAGAACTCACAGTCTCCTGATGATTGATCCAAAGTCAGCCCAGCTGGCTTTCATATCTAAGGGAGGACTAGAATTCCCAGTCTCTGGATGATTGGCCCAAAGTCACCCAGCTGGCCTTCATGCCTAAGGCAGGACTAGGACTCACAATTTTGTATGAACAGAATCTGAAAGTATATCTCTCCCCCATATTTTAGAGCAGGCGTCCTCAAACTATGGTCCGACGGGCCAGATACTGCCCGCTGAAGCCATTAATCTGGCCCACGCAGGACCACGAGGCTGCCCCACCCACATTGCCTCACCTACCTGCCGGTCCCCACCCGCCTTCTGGCAGGCCGAGAAGGCCCGTTTTTGGAGGGAGGGAGGGAAGGAGGGACACCACACACACACACACACACACACAGAGAGAGAGAGAGAGAGAGAGAGAGAGAGAGAGATGAGAGAGAGAGAGAGAGAGAGAGAGAGAAAGTCCCCTCACACACACCACAAGGCAGCCACATCCCTTCACTAACCTGCTTTCCCACCCCTAGGAGCATAACAAATTAAAGTTTCATTTGTGTGTATTGTTTGGACTGCTAAATTGGCCACGCCCACCCCAATCACATGACCAGCTAGCCATGCCCACCCAGCTGGTCCAGCCCCACAACAATCTGAGGGACTGTGTGTTAGGTTCAGCTTGTAGCTTACTCCTAACTTGTTGGTCAGGCAATATATCTGTTTCTTTAAGAAACAACTGAGCCACGTAATCAGGGTTTGCTGAACCCTGTAATTAGGCTACAGTGCATAAATAAGCAGCGCAGAGAAGCGTTCTTTGTTCCTGATTGTTCCTGTTCCTGTTGCTTCCTGCGTCTTTCTGCTGATTGGTGTTAGACTGGATTGTTATATGCTTATTATCTTGTATATAAAGTATTTTTCTCACACGAGCTGCATGTTATCTCCTTCCCTATGTGTTTCTGCTCTGCTCGTTGCACAAGCAACAAATACTTTTTACACACACAACCCTAACACTGTGTATTGGCCCCCAGTTTAAAAAGCTTGAGGACCTCTACTTTAGAGTCCAAGAGACTAGGGATGGTCTGAGCTATTTGCCAGTCCTCCTTCCTTTCCTTCTCTGGGCTTAGCTGCCTCTTATCTGTCCTTCCTTCTAATCCACAGCTCTCCCTCCTATCTCCATTTCCCACGGACCATTATAGCGTGGGAGGAAAGATATAGCTTAGTCTATCTGGGCTGGCAAACTCTGGAGCACGATTCAGCGGACGATGCGATAGACAGATAGCGAGTTGTCACCATCTGGTAGATGTCCAGAGTTTGCCAGCCTAGACACAGAAACCATAATGAAAGGAGAAGTGCTGGAAAGGAAATCAGGCTTTAACCATTGGAATCAGGAGCTGGAATGAATGGATGGATGGATAAATAACTTCAGACAGCCAGACAGTTCCTGTGACTCAGCCGCAGTTCAGACTGCAGGAACTAGCTGGGAAAATTGACCATGGCAGGGAGATTTGCAAAAATGGCACGTGCTAAGATCTGGGGAGTCATTAGATGGATCGGGACCACGTCTTCCAAGCTGGGAAAGAACAACCGATGATTTCTCTTGGTCAGTTCAGTTCAATAAAGTCAGCAGTTCCAGGTTTCAAAAATCCAGTCACCAGAATTTGATGGCATCTATCGATCTTCAAGCAGTCCTTGACTTAAAACCACAATCGTGCCTGGTGACCACAGCTAAACCCAAAATTTCCATTGCTAAGCAAGTGACTATGGAGATTCTCCGTCATCCAGGTCATGGTTGTCCCAAAAAAGCTTTTTCAAGAGGCAACTGGACTTTCTGGTTTTTCTCTGAAGACATTTCGCTTTTCATCCAAGAAGCTTCTTCAGCTCTGACTGAACAGTGGGGAATGGAAGGATTTATACTCCTTGCAGACTGTTGTGGCCCCGTCCTCTGAGCCTATCCCATCGGAGGAAGAAAGCTCCGAGCATGAGGAAGAGGAGTCAGCCAGGCCTCCCTCTCCAGGCCCCTCCCCTCTGGCACTGTCTCAGGTGCCGGCCGAGGGAGAGGAGATTAGCAGGGAGACAGGTGTCTTGGATGAGAGTGAAGGAGAGACATCATTCCTGGACGCACGCCTCCGAAGGCATGATAAACGATTGCAGCAGCTCAGGAGGCGTGCTAGGGATTAGAACTGAGTCATTGGACCACACCCCAGAGACTATATAATAGAGGGTGGTGGCCAGTGATCCCTGTGACGAACAAAAATAAACCTTGGATAGTCACTAAAGCCTCGTCCGAAACTGCTGAGAGGAATATTAATTCTGTTGGACTCTTGTACGCTGAGTATATTATCTTTCTGTTTTCTGTGGAAATAAAAGCACTTGGCAGACGGTGTGTATATCGCTGCCAAGTTGGAGATAAAGACCTGGGTGTGTTCCAAGTGCTTCCTTAACCCTCGGCTGCCTGTGTTTGTGTGTGTGTGTGTGGACGGGGACAGATCACAGACAGCTGATCATTTGCATCCTTTTAGAGGGTCATTGAGGCCACTTGGAGGTTTATCTATGTCCTCTGAAGAAGCTTTCTTGGATGAGAAGCGAAATGTCTTCAAAGAAAAACCAGAAAGTCCAATTGCCTCTTGAAAAAGCAAGTGAGTTTTGCCCTGTTTTACAACCTTTTGAGCCACAGCTCTTAAGTTATTCGCTGCCGTTGTTAAATTAGTAACAGGGTTGTTAAATGAATCTGAACTTCTCCACTGGTTTTGCTTGTCAGAAGGTTGCAAAAGGGGATCACGTGACCCCCGGGGCACTGGAGCTGTCATAAATATGAAGCGGTTGGCAAGCGCCTAAATTTTGAAAGTGCTGCCACGATCCTAAGTGTGGAAACGGACATCAATCCCTGTTTTCCGGTGCCGTTGCAACTTCGAACGGTCACTTAACAAACGGTTGTAAGTTGAGGACGACCTGTATTTCATTTGCTGATTGCCCCAGTGAGGGACTTTATAGTGTAACTGGGATAAATACAGGCCAGTTGCCAAACTCCTGAAATTCGATCACGTGATCACAAGGATGCTGCAATCATCCGTTGTGGCCCGTACGTGGCCTGTGCAGCTGGTGACTGATTCGGACAGTGAGGAGGCTGGTGTGGTGCTGCGCCAGCAGCCTGTGCAGCTGGCACTTGAGTCGGACAATGAGGCTGGAGAAGATGTGGTGCCAGAGGCGGGGATTCAGCCAGGGTCTTCAGAATCTCTAGAAGCTATTTAAGGAGGAACGCCGACTGAAGCAATTTGCAGGGAACAACCTCATTCACTCTTCTTCATGCCTTGATCTTAGCTCTCTGCAAATTGCTTCTGGGCTTTCTGCCAATCATAGTAAGATTAAGGTTATTTATTCTTTGGATTCTTGTAGGCTGTTAAGAAAGTTAATTAATAGCCTTTGTTTGAAAAAAAAAACCTGTTTTAATTTAGTAAACTAAGTTTTGTACAGACTTTGTGTGTGCTGCGTTCTTTGGGGTCCATAGCTGGGGAAGAACATCATCCTAAGCATGATCGTAAGTCATAATAGTCATAAATCGCTTTTTTTCAGTGCCTTTGTAACTTTGTACAGTCACTAAAGGAATAGTCGTAAGTTGAGGACTGCCTGTATACATTATAGCCCCATGATGGCGGACCTATGGCACACGTGCCACAGGTAGCACACAGAGCCCTCTCTGTGGGTATACAAGCCGTCAGCACAGCTCAGCTCCACCGCACATGCGTGCGTGCCATCCTCTAGCCAGCTGGTTTTCAGGTCTCTACCTTGCATGCACAGCGGGTGGGTGCATGTGTGAGATGTGCATTCATGTGCGGGGGTGCAGGGCGCATGTACAGGGTGGGAGCAGCACACATACGCAGGGTTGGGGCACATGCATGGGGGTGGGGCCCATGTGTGTGTGGGGTGCATGCACAGCGTGCATCTGGGCATCACATGCACATGCGTGGGGGACAGGGAGCAAGTGGAGGGTTGCATGTGCATGTGCAGAGGGCGGGGCACATGGGGGAGTCACATGCACGTTGCATTATGGGTGTGGGTGTGTGCGCGCTTTCGGCACTTGGTGCCGAAAAGCTTAGCCATCACTGTTATAGCTTTTTTAAAAAACTTCCTATATGGAGGACTGGACCAGAGTCTGAAGTTAACCCTGGCTCCAGTTCAGGAGTGAAATGCTCCCGGTTCGGACCGGATCGCCCGATCCGGTAGCCATGGAGGCGGGTGGTTCAGAGAACCGGTAGCAAAAATCCCTGCCCCCCACCTCATGCCCAGCTGAGCCGCACAATCATCAGAGGCTTTTTTTTTTACTTTTAAAAGTATTTTTTCTACAACCTCTTCGGCCGAAAAAATGCTTTTAAAAGTAAAAAAAAAAGCCTCTGATGATCGCGCGGCTCAGCTGGGATCCTCAAAGGCTTTTAAAAGAAAAAACCCCTTTTTTTCTTTTAAATGCCTCTGACGATCCCAGCTGAGTTGCCTGATCGGCAGAGACTTTTTTTCTTTTAAATGTCTCTAACGATCGAGCAACTCAGCTTGGATCGTCAGAGGCATTTAAAAGAAAAAAAGCCTCTGCAGATCAGGCAACTCAGCTTGGATCATCAGAAGCATTTAAAAGAAAAAAAGTCTCTGCCAATCAGGCAACTCAGCTGGGATCGTCAGAGGCTTTCGAAAGCATTTTTTTTACAACCTCTTCGCCGAAGAGGTTGTAGAAAAAATGGTTTTAAAAGTAAAAAAAAAAAAAATTGGCCACGCCCACCCAGTCACATTACCCCTCCCACCAAGCCTTGATAGTACAGGGGTTTAGTGCACCCTGTTATTAACACAGCTGCCTGCAATTTCTGCTGGTTCGAATCTCTCCAAGGCTCAAGGTTGACTCAGCCTTCCATCCTTTCTAAGGTAGGTGAAATGAGGACCCAGTTTGTGGGGGCAATAAGCTGATTTTGTATAAAATATACAATAGAATGAAGGCTATTGCTTAACGCATTGTAAGCCGCCCTGAGTCTCCGGAGAAGGGCGGCATATAAATCAAATTAAAAAAAAAAAAAAAGCCACGCCCACAGAACCGGTAGTAACACATTTTAGATTTCACCACTGCTCCAGTTGGTCTTCCAGTGAGACAATGGAAGCTGTCCTACCTACCCCATAATGGAATTCGCCAGAGGCATCCATAAACTCCAAGGCTTCGGTCATAATCATTTTCCTAATGAGCTAAACAAGCTGCAACTTAAGATCATCACAGTCTGAAGGGGCCCCTCAAAATTTCACTTTCCCCCCATTGGTTACAGTTTTATTATAATTTCCCATATGAAAGTCAATTAAGCCGTCCCGTATGGCTCATATGATGCTCATTAATTGGTTATGCTTATGTATCTTGGCAATGTTCCTGCTCGGTGGTGGAAGTCCCAATTTTGGTTCGTACATGTGACAAGGCCACTGATATCCATCATGGAAGAATGGATGGCCATCGCGATGGCTTTCATTAAAGAGAAGAAGTCATCCATTACAGAATAACAGAATTGGAAGGGACCTTGGAGGTCTTCTCATCCAACCCTCCCCCTCAAACAGGAGACCCTATACCAGTGATGGCGAACCTTTTCGGCACCGAGTGCCCAAACCGGAATGCATGTGTGCATGTGTGTGTGTGTGTGTGAACGCCGGAGCACTGTAAACCCGAAGACGAGCTGGGCGGGGTGCATGCGCGTGCCGGCCAGCTGGTCTCCTGGTTTCCAGTGAGTGCATGCACGCCAGCCAGCTGTTCTTCATATGCGCCAGAGTGCAGAAACCTGAACACCAGCTGGCTGGGATGCATGCGCGTGCCGGCCAGCTGGTCTCCTGGTTTCCAGCGAGTGCATGCATGCCAGCCAGCTGTTCTTCATGTGCGCCAGAGTGCTAAAACCCGAAGACCAGCTGGCTGGGATGCATGTGCGTGCCGGCCAGCAGGTCTCCTGGTTTCCAGCGAGCGCATGCATGCCAGCCAGCTGTTCTTCATGTGCGCCAGAGTGCAGAAACCTGAACACCAGCTGGCTGGGATGCATGTGCGTGCCGGCCAGCTGGTCTCCTGGTTTCCAGCGAGTGCATGCACGCCAGCCAGCTGTTCTTCATGTGCGCCAGAGTGCTAAAACCCGAAGACCAACTGGCTGGGATGCATGCGCGTGCCGGCCAGCTGGTCTCCTGGTTTCCAGCGAGTGCATGCATGCCAGCCAGCTGTTCTTCATGTGCGCCAGAGTGCTAAAACCCGAAGACCAGCTGGCTGGGATGCATGCGCGTGCCGGCCAGCAGGTCTCCTGGTTTCCAGCGAGCGCATGTATGCCAGCCAGCTGTTCTTCATATGCGCCAGAGTGCAGAAACCTGAACACCAGCTGGCTGGGATGCATGCGCGTGCCGGCCAGCTGGTCTCCTGGTTTCCAGCGAGTGCATGCATGCCAGCCAGCTGTTCTTCATGTGCGCCAGAGTGCTAAAACCCGAAGACCAGCTGGCTGGGATGCATGCGCGTGCCGGCCAGCAGGTCTCCTGGTTTCCAGCGAGCGCATGCATGCCAGCCAGCTGTTCTTCATGTGCGCCAGAGTGCAGAAACCTGAACACCAGCTGGCTGGGATGCATGCGCGTGCCGGCCAGCTGGTCTCCTGGTTTCCAGCGAGTGCATGCACGCCAGCCAGCTGTTCTTCATGTGCGCTGGAGCGCTGGAAATCTGAAGACGAGCTGGGTGGGGTCCATGCACATGCTGACCAGCTGGTCTCCGGGTTTCTGGTGAGCGCATGCACGCCAGCCAGCTGTTCTTCATGTGCGCTGGAGCGCTGGAAACCCGAAGACCAAGTGGCCTGTGCGCGCCCGGTGCAAAACCAGCTGGTGATGAAGCACAAACCCACAGAGAGGGCTCTGCATGCCACCTCTGGCACACGTGCCATAGGTTCGCAGTCACGGCCCTATACCATTTTAGACAAATGGTTGTCCAATCTCTTCTTAAAAACCTCCAGTGTTGGAGCACCCACAATTTCTGAAGGCAAGTCACTCTAGTCATTGTTCTCACTGTCAGGAATTCATCCTCCGTGCCATCACTCTGCTGAACTCCTAACTCCTGCAGCACTGTCTTAGGCCTAAAGATATGTACCCATGTAGTGAGCTGTATTGTTATTATCCTTCTCATCTTGTCATCTTCCTCACTTCTTGTCTTTCCTACTACCTTCTCCCACTGATATAATATGATTTATCAATTGTTGTTTGTATCTTACGATTTATGATCGGATACTATGATTTATGATCTATGACATCGCTTGGTTACACTGAGAATGTATGCACAAATTCCTTACGTGTCCAATCAAACTTGGCCAATAAAGTATTCTCTTCTCTTCTCTTCTCTTCTCTTCTCTTCTCTTCTCTTCTCTTCTCTTCTCTTCTCTTCTCTTCTCTTCTCTTCTCTTCTCTTCTCTTCTCTTCTCCCCTCCCATCCCATCCCATCCCATCCCATCCCATCCCATCCCATCCCATCCTATCCTATCCTATCCTAACCTATTCCATTCCTTCTTCTCTTCTCTTCTCTTCTCTTCTCTTCTCTTCTCTTCTCTTCTCTTCTCTTCTCTTCTCTTCTCTTCTCTTCTCTTCTCTTCTCTTCTCCTCTCCTCTCCCCTCCCCTCCCCTCCCCTCCCCTCCCCTCCCCTTATTTGTATAAATAACTCAAGACGGAGAACATACCTAATACTCCTTCTTCCTCCAATTTCCCCCTCAACAACAACAACTCTGTAGGTTGGCCCTATACCATTCTGGACAGCCATTTGTCCAGAATGGTGTAGAGTCTCCTGTTCGAGCAGTGGGTTGGACTAGAAGACTTCTAAGGTTCCTTCCAACTCTGTTATTCTGTATCCTGTAAAAATGTTAGGTGGGCTTTTAACTTGAAGTTGGCTTGAAGTACTCATTTTTTAACTTCTTCCACTGCTCCCGTGTCCCATTCTCAGAATGATAGGCCTAGAAAATCTGACCGTTTCTGCTACCTGCATTCTTAAAAACCCATTTGGGTGGTTATTGTCCATTTCTCTGTCCTGAACATGTTCGGATCTTCATGTGCTTATATGTCTCACGTCATTGTGTTCTTTCCTATTAGTCAACCTCCTTTCTGAACTCAAGATGATCCAGGCTGAACAGAGCGGTCCAAAATGATGAAATTGGTGATGTTCCTTGCTGGTTGCTATGGTGTGAAGACAGCTTCTTTGTTCTGGTTTCCTAGCAATGATCGTGCAGGACTCCGGCATCGCTTTGGGGTCTTAACAGCGAAGCCACATTTCGGCTCAAATATCAGTTGCTCTACAGAACAATTTCCTCTGTCCTTCCTGGAAAACAGCTGTCTTCTCACAAGGGACATTATTGCAAGCTGCAGAGCAATTTATACCTTGTCAAAATGATTAGAATGCTGAAAAGAAAATCGTTTGGCAGGGTCGGTGCTAAGCACAATTGGATTTTTTTTAAATATGCAACTTCCCTGGCCTTGCAGTGCATAAAGGGAAGTTGATTCAGATCAAATATTGACATTTTTTTTCCTTGCGTGAACAAGCCAAGGCATAGATATGCATTGGTTGAACATTCCTGGGGACAGTTAATTTTTTTTTAGAAAAACCAGTTTTATATAAAGATCATCATGCTGTATGCAAATAGAGGAAATGCAGCCTAACTGGTTAAGTGGAAAATAATCATAAAGGGTGGCTGAATTATGATGAACTTAATTCTCAAATTTCTGGCTTAAAAAAAAACACAAAAAGGATCAATTTGCTAATTTAGAGAGGAGTAGAATGCAGATTTCACTGTAATCCTGGGAATTTTGCTTCTCTTTATTTAAAGTCCCATTGGTATGTAATTCCTAGGTAGAATCATAGAATCCTATGACTGAAAAGGACCTTGTTGATCTTCTACTCCATGAAGGAGTCCTTAGACCATCCTGGACAAATGATAGAATAGAATAACAGAGTTGGAAGGGACCTTGGAAGTCTTCTAGTCTGTTAGAAACTGGATCTAGCCCAATAACTCAAAGACATAGCCCAATTCTTTTCAGTAGTTTTATTGTTGGTCTGTTGGTACTGGAGGTCACTGACCTTGTACCTTTCTCTTTCAGGTATACATCTGGAATCAACTGTGGAACATGTGGTTGGCCCTTTTGTACCCAGGAGGAGGGGTCAAGAGGTAAGGAGTGGTTACAGGGATTATGGGATATGTGGTTAGTTAACCCTTGAAGGACCGGGTGGTCAGGGAGAAGTAATAGTTAGGCATTTATCATGACAAAACCCCCTCTAAATGCCTAACTGGATACCAGGGGTAATGTATGCGCACATACAGGAAATACACAAGTACAGACATGAATTACAAGCAAACACGCATTTTTGACATTAGGTAAGCATGTTGTTTATGTGGTAGGGGTTTAGTGAGAATATCTGCTGTTTGCTCCTCTGTGTCACAGTGTACTGCTCTAATGAATCCTATCTCTGAAAACTGCCTGACGTGTTTGTATTTAATGTCAATGTGTCTAGAACGCTGACCTATGGCATCGGCCCTAGAGATCTCTATTGCTGCTTTGTTGTCTTCGTGGATAACTATTGGATATGAGGGTTCAGCCCAGATGTCGCAGAGCAGGTCATCGAACCATACTAAATTGTTTGCGGCCTTTGATAGGCAAACAAATTCTGCTTCCGTGGTTGATGTGGCCACCAGTTTTTGCTTTCCAGTGTACCAATGGATGGGGCAATTGTTGAGTAGTAGCACGTAGCCAGAGGTGCTTTTTCTGCATCCTATGTCCCCAGCCCAGTCAGCGTCAGCATAGCAGGTTAGCTTTGGTTTCTCGGATGTTTCTGGTTCTAGGCAGAGTAGGGCATCCGCGCTGAATTTTAAGTATCTGAGTAGTCTTTTGATGGCGTTCCAGTGTATTAACGTGGGCTTGCTTACATGCCTGGACAGTAGATTGACGGCTAAGGCGATGTCGGGCCTGGTCCAGTTGGATATGTATAGCAGTGACCCTATCGTTGATCTATACAGTTTGTTGTCTGTGAAGGGTTCAGATTCCTCATACATGGTCTTCAGGAACTCAGGCTGCATGGGGGTCTCGCTGGGTTTTGCTTCGGACATGTTGCATTTGGACAGCAGCTCGATGATCTTTTCTCTCTGGGAGAGGCGGAAGCCCTTGTTGGTTTTTATCACTTGGACCCCTAGGTACCTGTCAATCTTCCCAAGTGACTTTAGGGAGAAGTGGCTACCCAGGTCGGTGGCGAACTTGTCACATCTGTCCTTGTGTTTGCTGATGTACAAGATGTCGTCCACGTAAACGAGCACACCTTCGAATGTGTTGTTTTCTCTCCTCGTAAAGAAGCATTTGTCGGCTGAGGTGGCCTCGAAGCCCATGGATCTGAGGGCCTTGGCCAGGCAGTCATACCACCTTTTGCCTGACTGCTTGAGTCCGTACAGGCTTTTGTTCAGCAGCCAGGTTTGGTCCTCGCCTTTGTTGTATCCAGGCGGCGCCTTGACGTATATTTCTTTGTCCAACTCGGCGTGCAGGTACGCTGTTTGCACGTCGAACTGGAAGACCTCCAAGCCTAGGATGGTGGCTATCACCAGGGCGCTTTTGACGCTCTCCGCCCTGACGGTTGGCGAGTAGGTGTCTGTATAGTCTTCGGGGTATCTTTGGGCGAAACCCTGCGCGACTAATCTTGCCTTGTATAGGACCTTGTTGTCCTCTAATGTCTTGACCCTGAACACCCATTTGGTTCCTATTGGTTTTTTGTCCCCTGGAACTTGGGCAGGTGAGTATACCTGGAGGTTCCTTAGGCTTTCCATCTCCTTCTCCATGGCAGACATCCATTTTTCTTTTTCTTCCTGGGGGAGCCCGAGGATGTCCTCATATGAGCTGGGCGTGAAATGGGTGTTGTGGATGGTCATAACGTAGTCCTCTAACTTCTTTGGTAGCTTGTTTCTGGTTCCTCTGATTGGCCTGCTGGGGGTTGGTTCGGTTTCCTGCATGTTGTCTGCCTCATTATCCGTTAGGTCATCTATCTTCAGTGAGGGGTGCCCTTCTTTCCAACCTTTGACGCTTGCCTTGCGATGGTTGGCTTTGTGCCCTGTGACCTCTCTGACCTCCCTTTCCCCTTGGTCATGCTCGGACGTGACCCTATTGGTTGGGATGTCATTGGAGTGTACCCTCGACCAGTTTGCGTTTTCGTGGAAACTGGCTGATCTGGAAACCACAAAACGGTTATTGTTGTCGACAAATCTGTAGCCCTTTGTGCCCGGTTCGTAACCCACGAACCTTAACCTTTTTGATAATTTCTCCCCCTTTCTTCTTAGCTGCCTGGGAATGTGGACATCAGCTGGGGCGCCGAATATGTGTAAGTGAGCAATGTTGGGCTTTCTGTTGTATAGCATCTCGTATGGTGTCTTATTGATAGAGCTTGACCACAGTCTATTCAGGGTGTAATTGGCGTAGTGTAATGCCTCTGACCAGAAATGCTGCCCCATCTCAGCATCCTCCAGGGCGCATCTCATCATGGTTTGCAACACCCCGTTTTTTCTCTCTGAGACTCCATTTTGGAAGGGGGAGAAAGGTGAAGAGGTGTAATGCGCTATGCCCTGCTCCCTCAGCCACCTTGTGAACTCTTTGGCCATGAACTCTGAGCCCCTATCGGTCATTATCTGCCTTATTCTCATGTTGTGTTGCATGTCTACTCTCCTGTGGAATTCTTTAAACCTTTGGAACACTTCATTTTTGTGTCTCAGGGAGTAGACATACCCGTACCTGGTGTAGTCATCTACAATCGTGAGGAAGAACCGCTTCCTATGTCCTACAGAGGGTTTCATTGGCCCTACCAAGTCCATATGCACCAATTGGAAGGGGTATTCCGTGGTTCGTTTGGATCCCCTGGGGATGGCCTTAACCTTGATCTTAGAACGCTTACAAACTGAACACTCCAAGTAGTTTTCGCAGTTCTTTACTTTGAGACCCTCGGTACATTCCGTCATTTTCTTTACAATGGGGAAGCTTATGTGTCCCAGTCTCCTGTGGAGGAGATGGGCGCAGTTATCATGCAGTGGCTTGCCGATAGATACGGACTTGCTTGTCTTCTCATGGCTACTTCCTGCCTCCTGCTGCACCCCCTCTGTTTCTGGATACTTATCTATCCTGTGGTTTGTGCTGGTATCAATGCCTTCTTCCTCTCTTGCATTGGGTGTGAAGTAGGGGAGTCCCTCGTGTATGGTTACCTTTCCTATCTCTTTCCCCTGCTTGATCAAGTGTGCCTTTCCATCTTTAAACTTTATTTCTATATTTGTGTCTCGTGTTAGCCTCGTGATGGCTAGCACATTGTGGGGAATTTCTGGTATGTACAGTACCTCCTTTAAGTCCCCTAGCTGTGTGATGTGTACGTTTCCTTTCCCCACTACTCTGACCTTGCTTTGGTTTGCCACCTTTATCTCTGAGTCTATTTTTGTGAGTGAGTCTAGCAGCTCTGGGTTACAGGTAGTGTGACTTGTGGCCCCTGAATCTAGAAGCCATGAGTTTCTCTCTATCTTGTGTTTGTCATCTGGGTCATCGTGCCTGATCCCGTACATGGAGCCAGAGCTACTCTCCCTGGAGTGGTCTCTGCGCTCGTGGTGTTTCTTGGGGTTGGGTGACCATCCTCGCCCCCTTTCCTTTGGGTACCTGCGTTCAGGTGACCTTCCCCCTCTACTGTCGTGCTGCCCCCTATCCCTATGGTTCCTGGGGCAATCCTTTTTTAAGTGGTTCCTTGATCCACAAGCATAACATTCTGAGGTATCCCTGGCCCTATCCTGGAAATCCACCCTCTTTGTGGGTCTGGGGTCCCCTTTGGCTAGTTGGCGTTCCCTCCTCAGGGTGTCCTCTGCAACAAGCTGACTGGTCAGTGAGCCTAGTGTGAGGTATTGCATGTTGAGGCTATTTAGTTGGGTCATGAATATGTCCCAGCTGCTATCAAGAGAGTTTATGATTATGCTTATCATGCTCTCTTCAGTGATGATTTCCCCCCTCTGCATGAGTTCTGTCCTTGCAGCATTCATCTTTAAGATGTGCTCACTCATGGGGACCCCTGCCTTATGCTTGGTGGAGTGGAACTCCCTGGATAGTCTAGTGGTGGTGGCTCTGCTTTGGCTATAAAACAGGTTACATAATTTTTGCATAATATCATAAACAGTTAGATTGTCCTCAATAGATGGATACATAGCGGATGGAATGGAGGTTAACATGATGCAAAATGCCCTGTGATGAATGCAGTCAATTTCCAGTGACCAGGGCTTTTGGGGAGGTTTGTTAGCTAGGAACAGTGCATTCTCTCTCATGAGAGCAACTCTTAATTGTTGGCTCCACTCTATAATATTACCCCCATCTAACTGCAGTTTTGGCAAATTGGCATAATTTGCCCCAGAAATGTTAGTAAGGTTACTTACTGGGGGGAGCTGTCCATGGTCCAAGTTGTGATTAAATTCACAATAAGGCTTTGGGATGTCTGTGGCCATTCTGTACTTGCTTGGATCTATGTAACTTGCTTCTCTTATTACAGGCAGGTACTGGGCATGCGCGAAGCTCATTCCGCGCTGGAGTCCATCGGGTGAGGTTCCTGTTGCTGGAGCTCCCAGGCCTAGGCCTAGGCCTGTCGGTGGGAGGCTGGACCCGCCTCCGGTGGGTCCGAAGATCCCTCCCTGAGGTGGACACCACTGCTGGATGGCCGGATCCCCGGCGAAGAAGGGCAGAAGGTGAGGGGGCGACGCGGTCGTAAGTCGAGGACTTTCGCGGGTCGGCGGCGCGGCAGCAGCGGAGGTCGTAGGTTGAGGACTTCCTGCTCCCGGCGGCTCGGCGGCAATGGCGGCGGCGGCGGCTGATCCTCCCTCGTGGTCGCTGGTCCCTGGTCGCGTGGACTGGCCTGATGGGTGTTGTGGCGTTGGTGAGTAGCCGGTCCTTCTCTTCTGCCTCGGGCCTCGCGTTGTCGGTGTAGCGGGTGGTGAGTTCGAGTCCTGCGGTTGACTTTTCCTGCAGGCGGGCGGTCTTTTGTGCCGGTTGCTGGTGCGCGCGGAGTTTTTTGTGGGCTGTGCCTCGGTTGCCTGGTCTCTGTTGGTTGTCCTGGCCTTCTTGTGCCCCCCGGGATTTTTCTTCGATTTATTGAGTGCCGCGGGAGGCTCGAAAGCAGAGCCTAGGGCAGCGGTGATGGTCTCGATTGCCTTTTGCAACTCGAGATCGGTGGGCGTTTTTCTTTTTGTTATTGCGATCTCTTCGTGGTCGCTTTCAGAGTTGGGCTCTTCGTAGTCACTTTCTGAGTCTCCCTCGTCTGTTTCGGGGTTCGGGCATTTTCGCGCCAAGGGATTCAAATCCTGGCTTCCCATTGGCTGGTGCTCGTCCCAAGATGGCCGCCGGGAAGGGGGCGCGGAGATGGATTCTGCCGGCTCAGGGTCATCGGGTTGGGGTGGCTTACCCTTTTTTGCTGGCTTTTCTTTCTCTGTGGTCTTTGGGGCCTCGATCGCTGCTTCTTGTTGCTCGAAGAGGCTTTGAAGGTCCGCGATGAGGTTTTCTTTGTTGCTGTTTCCCTCCATCAGTTTCAGGATGGAGAGTTTGAATTTATTCATTTTCTGTGCTGTTTCTTCTTCCGGGGCGATGATTTCCTTGGATGGCCCCTCTTCATCTGATTGTGAGTCCAGGCTGGAGTCCTGTTCGCTTCCAGCTTCTGTCTCCTCCATGGCTGTGGCTTCGGTTGCAAGCTTCTCAGCCATCTTCTTGGTAAGAGCTCTGGTCTGTGCTCTGTTTGCTTCTTCAGGATAGGTGTTGGGTTCAGTCATTGTCTGGAGTTATGGGCAACCGACCTCTGCTACCATTTTGTTAGAAACTGGATCTAGCCCAATAACTCAAAGACATAGCCCAATTCTTTTCAGTAGTTTTATTGTTGGTCTGTTGGTACTGGAGGTCACTGACCTTGTACCTTTCTCTTTCAGGTATACATCTGGAATCAACTGTGGAACATGTGGTTGGCCCTTTTGTACCCAGGAGGAGGGGTCAAGAGGTAAGGAGTGGTTACAGGGATTATGGGATATGTGGTTAGTTAACCCTTGAAGGACCGGGTGGTCAGGGAGAAGTAATAGTTAGGCATTTATCATGACATAGTCCAACCCCCTGCTTAGGCAGGAAACCCTACACCACTTCAGACAAATGGTTATCTAATCTCTTCTTAAAAACTTCCAGTGTTGGAGCATTCACAACTTCTGCAGGCAAGTTGTTCCACTGATTAATTGTTCTAACTGTCAGGAAATTTCTCCCTAGTTCTAAATTGCTTCTCTCCTTGATTAGTTTCCACTCATTGCTTCTTTTCCTGCCCTCAGGTGCTTTGGAGAATAGCTTGACTCTCCCTTGTGGCAGTCCCTGAGATATTGGAAGACTGCTATCATGTCTTCCCTAGTCCTTCTTTTCATTAAACTAGACATGCCCAGTTCATGCAACCGTTCTTCATGTGTTTTAGCCTCCAGTCCCCTAATCATCTTGGTTGCTCTTCTCTGCACTCTTTCTAGAGTCTCCACATCTTTTTTACATCGTGGCGACCAAAACTGAATGCAGTATTCCAAGTGTGGCCTTACCAAGGCCTTATAAAGTGGTATTAGCACTTCGTGTGATCTTGATTCTATCCCTCTGTTGATGCAGCCTAGAACTGTGTGGGCTTTTTTGGCAGCTGCATCACAAGGCTGGCTCATATTTAAATGGTTGTCCACTAGGACTCCAAGATCCCTCTCACAGTTATTACTATTGAGCAAGGTACCACATATACTGTACCTGTGCATTTTATTTTCCTTGCCTAAATCTCTTGATGTCCAATCTCTTCTTGAAAACCTCCAGCAATGGAGCACCCAAACTCTAGGAGGCAAGATAGTCTACTGATTACTTGTTCTCATTGTCAAGAAATCCCTCCTTATTTCCAGATTGGATTTCCCTCTGATGAGCTTCCACCTGTTGCTTCTTATCCTATCCTCTGGTGCCCTAAAGAATAAGTTCACCCTCTCTACTCTGTGACAGCCCCTCAAGTGCTGGAAGACAGTTATCATGTCCCCCTGATCCGTCTCTTCAATAGACTTGATGTAGGTAGCTCCCTCAATCCTTCATCATATTAACCTCCAGACCATTCATCATCTTTGTGACTGTTCTCTGTGCTTTTGTTGGTTCACAACATCTTCTTTGTACCGTGGTGACCAGAACTGGATGCAATATTCCAAGTGTGGTCTCATCAGCATGGTGTAAAATGGTACTATCACTTCCTGTCTTGACACTGTCCCTCTGTTGATGCAGCCTAGGATTGCATTGCCTTTTTTGGGTAGCTGCAGAACACTGCTAGCTCCTACTTAAGTGGTTGTCCACTAGGACACCTAGATCTCTTTCGCATCTTTCTCCTTCTGTCCTGGCCACTTTCTACAGAGGCACGATTGAGAGTGTTTTAACAAACTGCATCCCTGTTTGATTTGGTGGCGGCAGTGCCTCAGATAGAAAGTCCATATGGAGAGTGGTGAGGACAGCAGAGAAGATTATAGGAAGCTCGCTTCCCGTTATTCAGGATGCTGCTTATAAGCACTATGTGCTTAGAGCTCAAAGCATTGTTAGAGACCCCACACACCCACTGTTTCTGTTTCTGTTGTGCCCCTCTGGGAGGAGGTTTCAAAGTATTTCTAGCAGGACTTCCAGATTCTGTAACAGCTTTGTTCCCTAGGCCATCTGTCTGGTAAACTTGCAAGATTTGTTTCTCTCATATAGATGTATACATCTGAACTAGACTGTGGTGTTTCTCTGTGTCATATCATATATGTGGGTATAGGCATTATTTTGTATTCATTCATTCATTCATTGATTCATTCATGTTTATGTAGTGTATATTGGAGATGGTGACCCTTTGAGAGCTGTGTGCAGCAAAATTTCATTTTAATGTATTCCGATTAGTGAACATTCAAAGTGACAATAAAGTTATTCTATGTCTATGTCTAGTTACTACTGTTGAACCAGGTACCCCCTTGTAGTTATAAGACCGAGTGGCTGTGGCTTCCAGCGTCCCGATATAGCCAGCTGACGCCATCGCTGGCTATTGGGGGCGAATCACTCGCCCCCACGGAGAGGGCTCGTAACTTGGGCGTCCTCCTGGACGCACGGCTGTCTTTAGAAGACCATTTGACGGCCGTGGCCAGGGGGGCTTTTTATCAGGTTCACCTGATACGCCAGTTGCGCCCCTTTCTAGATCGGGACTCCCTACGCACAGTCACTCAGACACTAGTCACTTGGACTACTGCAACGCTCTCTACATGGGGCTCCCCCTGGGGTGCACCCGGAGGCTCCAGCTGGTCCAGAACGCGGCCGCGCGGGGGATTATGGGGGCGACGAGGCGCTCCCATGTGACACCTCTTCTGCGCGAGCTGCACTGGCTCCCGGTGGTCTTCCGGGTGCGCTTCAAGGTGTTGGTGACCACCTTTAAAGCGCTCCATGGCTTAGGGCCGGGGTACTTACGAGACCGCCTTTTGCCACCAATAGCCTCCCACCGGCCAGTACGCTCGCACAGAGTGGGCCTCCTCAGGGTGCCGTCCGCCAGACAATGTCGGCTGGCGACCCCCAGGGGGAGAGCCTTCTCTGTGGCGGCACCCACCCTCTGGAACAACCTCCCCCCAGAGATACATACAATAACAGACCTCCAGATTTTTCGTCGGGCCGTGAAAACCTATTTATTTCAACTAGCTGGGCTGGCTTGAGTTTAATTTTAAATTGATTTTAAATTGGGTTGTTTTAATTTACGGCCAAAATATTTAATTATTTTAATACTGTTTTTAAATTTTGTATGCTCTGTTTTTACTTTGGCTGTGCACCGCCCTGAGTCCTTTTTGGAGAAGGGCGGTATAGAAATTTAATTAATAAATAAATAATAAATAAATAAATAAATACATTGTTTTTTCTTGCCTCAGTGCAGGATCTTACTTTTTTCACCACTGAACTGCATCTTATTGGATTGGACCAGAGGTGGGTTTCAGCAGGTTCTGACCAATTCTGGAGAACTGGTAGCAGAAATTCTGAGTAGTTCAGAGAACTGGTAATAAAAATTCTGACTGGCTCCGCCCCCATCTATTCTCTGCCTCCCAAGTACCAGCTGATCGGGAGGAAATAGGGATTTTGCAGTATCCTTCCCCCGGAGTGGGGTGGGAATGGAGATTTTACACTGTCCTTCCCCTGCCATGCCCACCAAATGACGCCCACCAAGCCACACCCACAGAACTGGTAGTAAAAAATTTTGAAACCCACCACTGTTAAAGCCCTAACGATTATGTTTGTCCTCCATCTAAAACTTGGAAAATATTAAGCTGGTTTCACCTTACAGGCAGCGGAAGGGGATTCTAGCATATTATGCAAACCCAGAAAAGGGAAACTCAACGATCAAAGGGTAAGCAGGTTGTAGGAATACTCCCACACTATTAAAATGCAGCCGGTTAGAATGTGTGAAGCTGAATGCATTACATACCTCCTACGTTATGGCCAGCAGATGCTTCGCAGGCATTGGAGATGCAGAAAAAGAGTTGGACCGAACAGCTTGTAAAACAGCAGGGAAGATAAACAATTTGCAAAGGAGCAGCTTAATCATTCCCCCGTTTCTTTTCTCTCTCTGCAACCTGCTATGCCCCGTTGTTGTTTTTCTCAGGCAGGGGTGCAGAAGTGTCACCACTAGCAAAATGCCTGGATCTTGTGGAAGAAATCAGGGAGAAGAACAAATTCAATACCTGTAATAAAGGGCAGGTGTGTTTCTGTGCACGGGTGTGTGAAAGAAAGATAGGAGCGGTCAAGATAATGTAGCTTTTCAGGCAGGGGTGAAATGCTCCCGGTTCAGACCGGCTCGGACGAGTAGGTAGCGATGGCGGCGGGCAGTTCAGAGAACCGGTAGCAAAAATCCCTGCCCCCGCCCCCCATGCCCAGCTGAGCCAAGCGATCATCAGAGACGTTTTTTTCTTTTACATGGCTCTGACGAGCCAAGCTCTGATGATCCCAGCTGAGTTGCCTGCTAATCAGGCAACTCAGCTTGGATCGCCAGAGCCATTTAAAAGAAAAAATTTTTTTTCTTTTAAATGGCTCTGATGATCCAAGCTCTGACGATCCCAGCTGAGTTGCCTGACGATCAGCTGGGATCATCAGAGTATTTTGAAAGCATTTTTTTACATGGTTTTACATGTAAAAAATGGTTTTAAAAGTAAAAAAAAAAATTGGCCACGCCCACCCAGTCACATTACCCCCACCCCACCCCACCAAGCCACGCCCACAGAACCGGTAGTAACAAATTTTAGATTTCACCCCTGTTTTCAGGTCTACAGAACATCAGTCGTGACTTTAAAAACCATGCCCTAATGACCGGCTGGGTGGGCGTGGTCATGGTGGGCATGGCAGGCAGCACTCGACCTCCTGCAACCCCTTGGGAGTGAAAACGGGCCCCCGGGGTGGTGGAGGGGTGCTGCCTCCTTTTGGGCCTAGGAGGCCTCTCTGCACTTACCTGGAGCCAAAATGGGGCACATGGGGACTCCTGGAAGGGGTGGG
This sequence comes from Pituophis catenifer annectens, assembly GCF_029215685.1. NCBI lineage: Eukaryota > Metazoa > Chordata > Lepidosauria > Squamata > Colubridae > Pituophis > Pituophis catenifer. Next base: position 69,372 of record NW_027256995.1, on the reverse strand, counting down.
GTGGGAAGGGGCAGAGCCAGCCAGCAATTTAACTACCAATTTGCCTAAACCGGCTGAATCCCACTACTGCAAAAGGGGATAACTTGACCTTGGGACACAGCAATGGCCATAAGTGTGAGTCAGTTTCCAGGCATCTGAATTTTGATCACATGATCCTGGGGATGCTGCAACGGCCATAAGTGTGAAAAATGGGCATAAGTCACTTTTTTCAGTGCCGTTGAAACTTTGAATGCTCATTAAATAAACTGTTGTAAGTTGAGGATCTATGCTATGCTCTTCTTCTTCTTCTTCTTCTTCTTCTTCTTCTTCTTCTTCTTCTTCTTCTTCTTCTTCTTCTTCTTCTTCTTCTTCTTCTTCTTCTTCTTCCTCCTCCTCCTCCTCCTCCTCCTCCTCCTTCTCCTTCCCCTTCTTCCTAATCTAATTCCTATTCTATTCTAATTCCTAATTTAATTCCTAATTTAATTCCTAATTTAATTTCTGTTCTGTTCCATTCCATTCCATTCCATGGTGAGTAAAATGAGGACCCAGATCGTTGGGGGGCAATGGGCTGACTCGGTAAACCGCTTACACAGCACTGTGAAGTGGTATATAAGTCGAAGTGCTATTGCTATTCTATTGTATTCCAGTAGTAAAACATTGCCCCGCTTAATGACATCAGTGTTCACTTAACTACTGAAATCAGGCTGGTCACATGATTAACTTTATACTGAATTTAACATAGTCTTGTGTTTCACTGGGCAGCTTCCAAATTAAAAAAACGAAAACAAATGCTAGCAATAACCAAAAACATAACCACAAAAGCCATTTAAAAACACGAAAAACAATAAGGATGATTAAACTCGTAAAAAAAAGGAAACTATTTCAAGATACTTTGGAAACAGAACTGGAACAAAAATCTATTTGATTGTCATCACCAATATCTTAGTTAAGCCTTGTGGCCTCAGTGAAAATTCTGTGTCTCCCGTCTGACTTTCCTGACATTTTGACAAAACTTTCCCGACCCTCGTTAGAAATAAGGTCGATCATTATATTTAAACGATTCCCAGCACTTGTGGAGATTTGACCGGGGAGAACATTTTCCAAAAAGATAATTAAAGAAATGAATAGATCCAATTAAGCCCACAGTGATGAATTTGCAACAAATCCTCAAAACAGATTTTGTTGCCAAACGGAATACATTTAGACCAGGGTCAGGCTTCAAAAATTTTAGCAAGGGGTTCTCTGCCTGGTTGCTGAGTGGGTGTGGCCATTGTGGGCGTGGCCTAGTCCAGGGGTGGGTTCTAAATTTTTTTACTACCGGTTCTGTGGGCATGGCTTATTTTGTGGGTGTGGCTTGATGTTCATGTGACAATTATTTAGGATTTAGCAGAGGTACTGGTCTACCAGGCTTTTAACTGCTTGCAGAGCTGTACTGATCTACCCATTTATTTTTTGCAGGCACTGGTCTACTCATGTATTTTTGCAGGCACTGGTCTACCCATTTATTTTTTGCAGGCACTGGTCTACTCATGTATTTTTGCAGGCACTGATCTACTCATGTATTTTTGCAGGCACCAGTCTACTCATTTGTTTTCTTTTAACACAGATCAGCTGTAGGGCGGCCCTTTGAAGCCCTGCAGCAAGAGTTTAAACAGTTTTTTTCCCTCTAGCCATCAGCTGGGACTCAGGAGGCAGCAATAAATTGGGGGTGGGGCCAAATAAAAGGTAAGAATAATGCGGTGGGCATGGGGGGGGGCAGAACCGGTTCGGTGACATCATATTGTCACTGCTACCGGCTTCGGAGAACCGGGCCGAACTGCGAGGAACCCATCACTGGCCTAGTCGGCCTCCTGCATCACGGCGGGGTGGTGGTGGTGGCATTTTTGCCCTCCCCGGGCTCCGGAGGCTTTCCTTGAGCCTTCAGGAAGACGAAAACAGCCTCCCCAGGCTCTGGAGACTCTCTGGAGACCAAGAAACGGGCCTGATTCCGGCCTTCCTGAACTTCCGGTAGGCCTGTTTTGCACCGTCCCCGAGCCTCCATGTGCGCTCTGCACTTACCTGAATCCAAAACAGGCTGCGTAGGGACTCCTCGGAGGGGTGGCGTGGGGTGGGCAGGGCCAGCCAGGAGTGGAATTTGGGGGTTCTCTGAACTGCAAAGAATCTTAGCTAGAGATTCTCCTGAACCCCTGTGAACCCCCAGCAGCCCACCCCTGATTTTTACTAAAGCTTCTGTCCACTTCTTTCCTTTTACAACAGAACTGATACGCAAGGCATTTGTAATCAGAAGCAGGGAAAATAAAGGAAGAAAAGCAAGGAACCTTTTGCATTTAAGGAAGTGGCAATATTTTCCCATCTGGAAGACTGCAGTTTCCCATGGTTAAGAAATTATTAGCAAACCTTAAGAATTTATTCAGTGTGCATACACCCCCCTCATTTTACTCTGCAAAGCGATTCTTGATTTTTTGTTACTTTTAAATTAAAAAAGAGAGAGAGAGAAACAAACAGAACACAATGATAGTTATGATACAAATACATAAGTTGTAAACAAAATGCATTAAAAGTGCTTTTAAAAAAAGTGGTGAAAAAATACAGCAGGAAATTGTTTTTTTTTGAAAAAGAACATTTGGCCTTCGTTTATTCTCATTCCAGAGTTGCTCCACTGTGACTTGAAAAAAACTTCCTTTTCCTTCCTTTCTTCCGTCTTCCTCTCTCCTTTCCATCTCCTTCCTTCCTTCTTTTCTTTTCTCCCTCCCTCCCTCCTCATTTCCTTCCTTCCCTCTTCTTTCTTCTTCCCCTCACTCTCCATTCTCCCCTCTCCTTCCTTTCATTGCTTCTTCCCTTCTCCTCTCTCCTCCCTTTCTGTCTTCTTCCCTCTCATCTCCCTTTCTGTCTTCTTCTGTCTCTCCTCCCTGTCTTCTTCCTATGTCTGCTTCCTATCTCCTTCCCATCTTCTTCTCCTTCCTTCCTTCCTTCCTTCCTTTCCTTTCCTTTCCTTTCCTTTCCTTTCCTTTCCTTTCCTTTCCTTTCCTTTCCTTTCCTTTCCTTTCCTTTCCTTTCCTTTCCTTTCCTTTCCTTTCCTTTCCCGTGTCACAAGTAAATGCCTTATTCTCCAATATGGAAACTGTATATACTCGGGGTATTAGGGGTTAATTTATTCTTCCTCCCTTAATATATTCATATGTAACCACTCCCATACTTTACTCCGCCTTGTGAATATAAAAGGAGCTGTATGCACCTCCTCCTTGCTTCTATCTGCGATTACTCAGTGAATATAGAATGCCTACTGTAAATAAACAGTGTTATGTTTGAATACTTTATTCTTAAATCAATTATTGAGTCTGATCCTTAAAATTACGCAACAATCTGGTAGCAGAGGATGGTTGAATTGACTCAATAAAACTTTAGATATGCCTAAGAGAGAAAACTCCAGAAACAAAAGAGAAAGACCCAACACCAGGGCATACAGCAAAGAAATGGAAGCGGATCAAGAAATGATCGATGAATCCACAACTGCAATATCGAGAGAATCTGAAGACTGCACTACAGACAACGAGGAGATAATGGATGAAACTGATGACCAAGAAGAGAACGAAATAGAAAACAACGAACTCAGGTCAGAGATACTGAAACTCTTGAAAAGTCAAAAGGATGACGAAAATCTCATCGCGAACCTCCAAGACATAATAAAAAACAACGGAGCAGCGAGAGAGAAACACATCGCAACAGATGAACCTAAAGAATCAAAAATGGTGAGCGAATTACCTGTAGATAAGAATATAACAAAAAAAAAAAGACTAACAGTCCCACACAAAATTTTGAATGGCAGCCATCTTGGTTCCAACAGGCCACTAAGATGAGCGAAGCAGAGCCAATCAGAAAGCAGAATTCAAAATATCTGGCGCGAAAAGCCTTACATGATGCAAAAAACAAAAAAGAGAAAATTTACTCTTCAGAAGAATCAGACACAGACATCGAAGAAACTTCAATAGAAATGCAAATAGAATCAGCAATGAAAACGCTTTTTGCAACATTCGGTCCAAAATTAAGAATTACAAAAGAATCAACAAAAGCTAGCAATCGAGAAATAAAGAAAAGACAAGCAAGCAAGCAAACGTCTCAGAATCTACCCGCTTCTATCCAAACGACGAGAGCACCGACGCCTGAACCCAGAGAGCCCTGCAAATACCACCCCACGCCACAGACGATCCCAGGAACCAGCGATCTCAACAAGAATCATCTCAACAAAAAGAAACGAGCGCCTGCTGTCACCTGGACACCCAAGATCGAACCGGAGACCGATTCATCGGAAGAGGAACGCTACGAGGGAGCTGCAGCAGCGAGAACCTCTCCCGACAGCTCCAGAAGCGAAATGAGCAACGCGCATGTGCAGACCTACACAGACAACTACAGAGGACATGAAGAGCAGAGAGAGCCATTCAGACTCGTTGCAAGCATACCCACACCATTCTGCAACTATCAACACTTGCAAGATCAGGGACTACCTCCAGTTGTAAGTAATGGATCTAACAGTATTGGGAATTTGCCCAATGATTTCCCAAAACTGAGAATAGATGGTATTAATTTGCAGGAATGGTGTCAACAACTTCAGGTTGTTTTTCTAAAAGAAAACTTATTATTCTTTATTACTAACCCCCCCAAAAGACCTTGGACTCTAAAATTGGACTGCCTACACCACAGAGCATTTTACTTATTAATATCCAGTATATCTCCTGCTATGTACCATAGTATTAAGCACAATTTGACTGTCTCAGAAATTATTCAATGCATGTTTAAATTGTTTCATAGTGAAAGTGTAGCGACTACTACAAGGATGTCTAAAGATTTCTTCTCAGCTAGGATAAAGCCAGGGGTTACTATAAGTGAACATTTAATATCTTTAAACAAAATCAGAGCAGAGCTGCATTTAAGGGGAAAGGTAATTTCAGATCAAACAATGAAGAGTGTTATCATTAACTCATTAGACCCATCATGGGATAACTATATATCACATTTAGACACAATTAATTTAGGATACTTATCCATAGAGAATTTATCAAATAAGATAATAGCTGAAGATAATTCAAGAAGGAGTCGCTGTAATAACCACATAAAACAGAGACAATATAAGAGAGTAGCATTCCAAGAAAAATATCGTGAATCAATTGAATGCCACAACTGTGGGTCTAAAGAACATTGTAGAAGAGATTGTCCTAAATTCCTTAGAGAAAGGCAAAAAACTGACTATAGAAGTAGATACCATAACAGACAATCATCCATTGATAGACATAGATATAGAAGCTCACCCAACTATAGAGAACATAGAGGGGGCAGGGATAATTCAAAAGATAGAAGGTCTGGTTCACTAAATGGATTAAACAAACATAATACATCTAACATACAACAGTCAGGGGACAATGATTGGCTCATTGATTCTGGGGCAACTAATCACACTACACATAACAAAAGTATATTATCTTCATTTATAGAAGATAAATTTGTAATCAAAGTAGCTAATCAAGAAAAAGTCCAAGTTATTGGTAGAGGAAATGTAAACTTACCCGGTCTAGGAAAAATAGAGGGGGTATTACTAATACCAGAAATACCTCATAACATACTTAGTGCAATAAAACTAAGTAGAGATTCTGACATAAATATAGTATTCTCAAAAGGAAAAGCAACACTAGAGAAAAACAAAACAAGCTTAGGTAGTGTGATTATCAAAGGAGGTCTACCATATTTAATCATAAAAGAAAGATGGTTACACAACATTGATTCCAACATAGATGATAACAATGACATAGATAATGGAGACAATAGCAATAGTGATAATGAGGAACATGAAACAATTCATAGTCACAAAGACACATCTATTAATGACACATCCAATAACAAAAAACCTACAATTGGAAAACCAATTCACGATGAATGTGTGCATATTTTACATAGGAAATTAGGGCATGCTAGTTTTCCTGTAGTACAAAAGATGATTGAACATGCTGAAGGTGTTAAAATAAAAAATTGTAAAAACTATTTGGAATGCTCAGTATGTAAGTCCACAAAACTCAGAACTAGCCCCAAACCAAGAAAGGCAACAAGATCAACTAATCAAATTTTTGATTTGGTACATATGGATTTGGTTGGTCCATTAACACCATCAATCACGTATAGAAAACGATACTTTCTGACTATTGTAGATGATTATAGTCGTTACGGATTTGTCTACACTTTAAAACACAAAGATGAAACCTTTCAGAAATTTAAAGAGTTTTACAAACGTGTAGAAACACAACATAATATTAAAATAAAACAAATCATGACAGATAGGGGATCTGAATTCATGTCAAAAGAATTCTCCCAATGGCTAAAAAACAAAGGGATGCTACATTTCACGTCTAGCCCTTTCTCTGCATTTCAAAATGGAGTAGTAGAGAGAAAGAACTCGACATTACAAACCATGATTAGATGCACATTAGAAGATGCTGGCTTAGGAAAACAATTCTGGTCAGAAGCATTACAATATTCCAATTATACACAAAATAGAACTTGGTCCAGCATTATAAACAAGACACCATATGAATTAATGTACAGTAGAAAACCCAAAATAGCACACATGCACATATTTGGAGTCACAGCGGATGTACACATACCAAAACAATTGAGGCGTAAAGGAGAGAACGTGTCCAGAAGACTTAGATTCATGGGATACGAAACAGGCACAAAAGGGTACAGATTTATTGATAACAATAACAAATTTATAATTTCTAGAACAGCTGTATTTCATGAACAGGCCAACTGGTCTAAAATACATCTTAATGAAATATTCCCAATCACAAATTCAAACACTGAGCATCAAGATAAAATAGATAGAGAAGAATGCAATCACAACACACATAGAAACAAAAATAAAACATGGACAAACAGTCAACACAGAATAAAGACAGATTCGTTAACAAAAAAGGAGGCAAGATACTTACATGATAACGATAGTAAACCAGAAAAAACAATCAGATGTAACAGAAATCAAGTGCCAAGCAAATACAAAGATTACGTAATGTATATGGATAGTGAAACATCAACGCCAAACACATACGAGGAAGTATTAAAGCTTCCCACTGAAGAAAGAAGAAAATGGGAATTAGCCATGACCAAGGAGATGGACAGTTTACGAGAGTTAAATGTATTCACACCTACACCTGCACCTAAGGATAAAACTATTATAGGCACCAGGTGGATATACAAAATTAAAAATCTAGAAGACGGCAACACATTATACAAAGCTAGATTAGTTGCACAAGGTTATGCTCAAAAATATCCTGAGGATTACACAGACACATACTCTCCCACAGTAAGAACTGAGAGTGTCAAAACAGCTTTAGTTATAGCATCAGCACTTAACCTTGATGTATTCCAATATGACATACAGACTGCGTATCTACACGCAAAACTTGATAAAGAGATATATGTAAGAGCACCTCATAGTCAATACACAAACAAAAATGAAACGTGGTTATTAAATAAAAGTCTGTACGGATTAAAACAATCTGGCAAACGCTGGTATGAATGTTTAGTCAAAGTACTCAGAACTATGAATTTCAATGCTACTACTGCTGATAACTGTTTCTTTGTCAAAAAGGAAAGTGACTCATTAGAATTTGTGTTAATTTATGTGGATGATATTTTGTATATAGGTAAACATAAAGAAAAAAGAGACACATTTGTAACAAAACTAAATGAACATTTTTCTTTAAAATCATTAGGGAAGGTAAATAAATATCTTGGAGTTCAAATCAGTAATACTAAAAAAGGATTCAAACTTTCTCAGAAAGATAAGATTATAGAACTCCTAAACAAGTGTAATTTAAATAATGCTAAGCCTTGTGACACTCCTATGCAAACTGATTTCTTAAGGAACATAGATGAATCATCCCCTGAATTTAAGGATAATACACTCTACAGATCAGTTATTGGTTCCCTTTTATATATTTCTAATTGGACTAGACCTGATATTGCTTTGCCCCTCAATTTGTTATCCAGGTACGTCAGCAAACCCTTAATGTATCATTGGGAAGCTGTTAAAAGAATATTAAGGTACTTAAAGCACAGCTTAGACTTCTGTTTATTATTGGAACCCAATAATGTCAAAGAGCCCATCCTCACCTGTTACGCCGATGCGGATTGGGCAGGTGATACCATATGTAGAAAAAGCACATCAGGTTATATATTTTTTCTTAACGATTGTCCAGTTTACTGGTACACTGGAAAACAGGATTTAGTAGCCACTTCAACAACTGAGGCAGAATATGTTTGTTTGTCTAAAGCCTCCAACAATCTTGTATGGTTTAATGATTTATTGTCAAATACTTGGAAGAAACCTTCATTACCATTTATCATACACGAAGATAACAAAGCTGCTATTGAGATATCTAGGTCTGATGCTATTGGTCAAAGATCCAGACATATAGATATAAAATTCAAGCACGTGAGACAATTATCTCAAGATGGATTTATCAAAGCAGTTCACTGCGAAACATCAGAGCAAATAGCTGACATATTGACAAAGCCTTTGCCTTCTAAACAACACAAATATTTAACTTCCAAATTGCAAGTTTTGTATTGTTCTGAATCTGAATGTAATTATTGTTGTATATCGAATCGGCATTTAGAGGGGGATTTGTCACAAGTAAATGCCTTATTCTCCAATATGGAAACTGTATATACTCGGGGTATTAGGGGTTAATTTATTCTTCCTCCCTTAATATATTCATATGTAACCACTCCCATACTTTACTCCGCCTTGTGAATATAAAAGGAGCTGTATGCACCTCCTCCTTGCTTCTATCTGTGATTACTCAGTGAATATAGAATGCCTACTGTAAATAAACAGTGTTATGTTTGAATACTTTATTCTTAAATCAATTATTGAGTCTGATCCTTAAAATTACGCAACATCCTGAGATGGTATTCAGTCGGTTTGGACCAGTTCAGGCGAACCAGTAGCAGAAATCGCGTGTGGGCCTGACCCTCCCCTGCCCTGACTCTATGCCATCCTATTTAGGCACGTTTTTGAGGCCGCGCACATGTGCGGAAGACACGCGCACAAGCAAAGCACATGTGCGGAAGGCTGGGTGCATGTGTGGAAGGCAGGCACACGTGCGAACTGGGTGCACGCAAAGTGAGCATACGTGCAGGGAACCATTAGTTACAAAATGTGAAATCCTGCTGCTTCCTTTCTTTCCTTTCCTCCCCTTCCTTCCTTCCTTCCTTCCTTCCTTCCTTTCCTTTCCTTTCCTTTCCTTTCCTTTCCTTTCCTTTCCTTTCCTTTCCTTTCCTTCCTTTCCCGAGGTGGTATTCAGCCGGTTTGGACTGGTTCAGGTGCAGCGAACCGTTAGTTACAAAATGTGAAACCCACCGCTGCTTCCTTCCCTTCCTTTCCTTCCCTTCCCTTCCTTCCCTTCCTTTCCTCCCTTTCCTTCCTTTCCTTCCCTTCAGTGGTGGGTTGCCCCTGGTTCGGTCCGGTTCTATAGAACCAGTTGTAAAACTGGCCGGAGGCTCCTCCCACCCACCATGACATCATCACGGGTGAACTGCGCATGCGCGCGCTCCCGTTGCGAACCGGTAGTAAAGGTTGGTAGAACCCACCCCTGCTTTCCTTCCTTTCTTTCCATTTCCCACAAAGACCCTGTTGTTCCGCCAGGCCGGACTATCAACACAATAGTTTTAAATTGGGGTATTTAAATTTATTGGGGTTTTAAATCTGAGCCAATTTATTTAATTATTTTAAATTTTATATTGTTGTTTTGTCTGTGTTTTTAAATAGGCTGTACACCGCCCTGAGTCCTTTGGGAGAAGGGCGGTATAGAAATAAAATTATTATTATTATTATTATTATTATTATTATTATTATTATTATTATTATTATTATTATTAAAGGACATTCTTCTGTCATTTGCAGAAGAAGCAGCAGCAGCATTCAGAGATTGATTTCATGTCTTCTCTCTGAACCAGCAGCAAATTGAAAGCAGTATCAGTCACCTGAAAGGTGGGCTGGCCCAGGAAGAGAATTCATTATCCCATCAGATGCTGCTGGCGAGACAGATGGCAATTAATCTCCTTGCGCTAATTACTTAATAACAGCCAGACCATGAACTAGTGGGAGAATATCTGTAGCCTCAAGCTTTAAATAACATAGAAAATAAAAAATAATCCACACCATCAGACGACACATTCTCTACTCTAGCAATATTTCTTCCTATCAAAGTCAGGACTTAAGCAAGGTGCTCAGGACAGGAAAAATATCAGAGATTACTGCAGCCCCTTGAAAGGCTACAGGTAATCCTCATCTTACAACCATTCATTTAGTGACTGTTTGAAGTTACGACAGCACTGAAAAAAAAGTTATGATGACCGTTTTCCACACTTACGACCGTCGTAGCATCCCTATGGACACATGGTCAAAATTCAGACACTTGGTTCATACTTATGACCGTTGCTGTGTCCCAAGGTCATGTGATCCCCTCAGTTGTGGTCGTAAGCTGAGGACAGTTCTAATAAATAACAGTTCTAATAAAGAGAAACTGTAATGATTAATAGAGTTGGAAGGGACCTTGTAAGTCATCTAGTCTAACCAGAGGTGGGTTTCAGCAGGTTCTGACCAGTTCTGGAGAACCGGTAGTGGAAATTTTGAGTAGTTCAGAGAACCAGCAAATACCACCTCTGACTGGCCCCACCCCCATCTATTCTCTGCCTCCCGAGTCCCAGCTGACTGGGAGGAAATGGGGATTTTGCAGTATCTTTCCCCTGGAGTGGGGAGGGAATTTATTTATTTATTTATTTTATTTATTTTATTTTTTAAAATTTCTTCTTTTTTTTTTTATAGAAATTTTATTGAGATTTTTTAAAGAACAAAAAAGAAATAAGGAAAAACAAACAAACATTCAAACAATAACATAAAACACATAAATATAATATACATTTTCAATTTGTATCGGATGTGCAGTGTTTTAACTATTTACATAAATAATACTTGGTGACATTTTAACTCACTTTTAACCAATATTTAACACACCTTTAGATCTTTCTTTCATTTTATCATGCAACCACTTGTACCACCTTTTTTTAAAAAAAAATTTCTATACCGCCCTTCTCCCTGAGGACTCAGGGCGGTGTACAGCCAAAATTAAAAAACATGCAGTACAAATATTAAAAAACAATTAAAAGATATATAAATTTGGCCCAATTAAAAATGGAGATTTATAGTATTCATCCCCTGGAGTGGGGTGGGAATGGAGATTTTACAGTATCCTTCCCCTGCCACGCCCACCAAGCCATGCCCACCAAGCTATGATGCCATACCCACAGAACCGGTAGTAAAAAATTTTGAAACCCACCACTGAGTCCAACCCCACCCCCCCAAGCAGGAGACCCTACACCATTTCTGGCAAACGCCAGTCCAATCTCTTCTTGAAAGTCTCAAGTGATGAAGCTCCTACCACTTCCAAACGTCAGAAAAATTCTCCTTATTTCCCGGTTGACTCTCTCCTTGATCTGTTTCCATCCATTATATAGCTTGACCCCCTCCTCTCTGTGGCAGCCCCTCAAAAATGGGAAGACTGCTATCATGTCTCTCCTAGTCCTTCTCTTCACTAGATTAGCTATGCCCAGTTTCTGCAACCGTTCTTCATATGTTCCAGTCAGAGGTGGGTTTCAGCAGGTTCTGACCAGTTCTGGAGAACCGGTAGTGGAAATTTTGAGTAGTTCGGAGAACCGGTAGTAAAAATTCTGACTGGCCCCGCCCAAGGGTGGGTTCTAAATTTTTTTACTACTGGTTCTGTGGGCATGGCTTATTTTGTGGGTGTGGCTTGGAGGTCATGTGACTAGGTGGGCGTGGCTAGCTGGTCAGAGTCATTTCTGGAAGGTCCTCGCACTTACGACCCAACTCATTTGTTTGCTTTTAACACTGATCAGCTGTAGGGCGGCCCTTTGAAGCCCCGCGGCAAGAGTTTAAACAGTTTTTTTCCCTCTAGTCATCAGCTGGGACTCAGGAGGCAGCAATAGATTGGGGGTGGGAGCAAATAAAAGGTAAGAATAACGTGGGGGGGTGGGAGGGCGGGGGGGGAGAACCGGTTCAGTGACATCATATCATCACCGCTACCGGCTTGGCCGAACCGGACCGAACTGGGAGGAACCCACCACTGGCCCCGCCTCCATCTATTTTCTGCCTCCCGAGTCCCAGCTGATTGGGACGAAATGGGGATTTTGCAGTATCCTTCCCTTGCTATGCCCAAGCCACACCCACCAAGCCATGCCACGCCCACCAAGCCACACCCACAGAACCGGTAGTAAAAATATTTGAAACCCACCACTGGTTCCAGTCCCCTAATCATCCTGGTTGCTCTTCTCTGCACTTTTTCTAGACTCTCAACATCTTTTTTATAGTGTGGTTGTCAGCACGTCAAGATGCATTTATCCTAGTGCTGACATAAGAAGGAGAACGCAAGTGTCTGCAACAGGACGGTTGCCTTTCACCTACTTATTTTAGCTGAAGATAATGTCCCCTAGGAGATGGATGGGAGGGGGGAAATTCTTTGAATTGGAGCAGTAGATTAGGGGTGAATGATTGGGAAGATGGTCAATGAATGCAGAGGAGTGGGGGAAGGAAGAGGAGGGATTTTGGGTCAGCACGTCAGTGCTGGCTGCATGGAGTCAGTGTAAAAGTTGCCTTGCTAAATAAAATGGAAGTTTCAAAAGAGACTTTGTTTGAGACGCAATTTATTTGAAGACGGCCTGAAAACCTGACAGCAGTGACCAAAACTGGATGCTGGTTCCCAGGTGGTAAAGCAGTTCTTTTCAGATTTTTCAACTTTTAAGATGGGTGGATTTCAACTCCCCAAACTCCCTGGCTAGCATGCTGGCTTTACAATTGCAGAAACTGAAGTCTGGGGTTTGCAATCCACCCATCTTCAAAGTTGCCAAATTTGAAAAAAAACACCATTCTACCACCAGGGAAACAGCCATTACAGTTCCTCTTTATTAGAACTGTTTCTATGGGTTGAGATAGTTAATTTGTTCAGGGTAGGCCTCATATTTCAACTGTCTTTTTCTTCCAGCAGATAATATGAAGCAATAATCCGCAGATGGGTTTGTAGCCCTCCAGCACATGCCAAAGTAAATCGCCTGTGTTTCTTTTTCATATTGAGCATCTTACAGTTTTGAAATGTTCAGGGAATTCTGACTGATTTCCGAGAAGCTGCACAAACTTGTGCACTGCTAGCAAATACAAAAAAAAAACAACAACCCAACGTTCCCAGCTCGCTGTTAAATAGAATCAAATATTCTAATTTTGCAGGGCATGGAAGCCATCAAGTATTGCCAAAGGCTAACAATGCAAGCCAAATGTTCTTCAGAATGCAAATTTCAAACGTGGAGCTGAAGTGTTTATCTGTTTATTGATTGTGAATGGTTCTTTTAAAACATTTTTTTTCCTGCAACCTCTTCAGCGGAAGAGGTGGTGAAAAAATGCTTTGAAAAGGCTCTGACGATCCCAGCTGTGTTCCTGATTGGCAGAGGCTTTTCAAAACATTTTTTTTTGCATTTGCAGAAAAAATGCTTTGAAAAGTTAAAATAATAAAAAAAATAGTTGGCCACGCCCATCCAGTCACATTATCCCCCCCACCAAGCCACGCCCACAGAACCGGTAGTAACAAATTTTACATTTCACCCCTGAATTACATTCAAAATACAATGATTAATGCTCTTTGGGGTTTTTTTTTTATTATTATTTTTTATTTGATTTATATGCCGCCCTTCTCCGGAGACTCCGGAGACAATGCGTTAAGCAATAGCCTTCATCCTTTTGTATATTTATACAAAGTCAGCTTATTGCCCCCACAAACTGGGTCCTCAATTTACCTACCTTAGAAAGGATGGAAGGCTGAGTCAACCTTGAGCCTGGCAAGATTCGAACTTACTTTAATTGCAGACAGCTGGTGTTAAATTACAGTGCTTAGTCTGCAGAGCTATCCAGGCTCCTTGTTGAGTTTTGAACAGTCTGGATCTGTCTGCAAGCATCCTTTGCGTGTTTTTCATAGGGTTGTTGTGATGTTAATTCATTCATGCAGTTAAAAAGAAGGAGCAACAATTACTCCCTGCAAACAAAATCTCAGCAAAGAGCAAGAGAGATAGATACTTTAAAAGAGCCAGTCTATTGCTTGATCTTGTTAATTAATTGAGGTGTCAGTATAGAAAAATCGACCCAGGAAATGATTTTGTTTATTTATTTTTACAAAAAAAATCAAAACATGAAGAAAACCTTACGCGTGCTAATTAAAAGGCGCGTTAAAGAGATTAGCTGCGGCCTTTTCAATTGTTTCGATTGAAATCAGTTGTTCTCTTTTCAGTAGTTTAACAATTGCTCTGGTGAGAAGCAGCAAATTTCAACCCTGAAGATTTTTTTCCCCAGTGTTTTGTAGGAAGTTAGCACCCACCCCTTTCCTAGAAGAATGAAATATTTTAGGAAATATTAAAAAGGCAGAATATTATGTTTCCCTGGATGAGAAATGGAGAAGCATGTTTTAAAGACAAAGCAGCTTCCTACCTCCTCCCGCCCCCTCACACCTTTGTTAATGAGCCAGAGGCAGAAACTCAATCCTTTGTCAAAGGACCATAATCTGCAAAACAATGGGACCCATCTAGGACAGAAACTCACCACATGGCACCTGGGAAGATTACATCAGCCAGCAAGGCTAGCTAAAACCCCACCCCTTGGGAGTCTGACAACCAATCAGGATACTTTTTCAGGGCCTCCAGGAAGTTCAAAGCCAGGGAGAGCATAAAAACCCGGGGACTCGCTGTATCTCGCCCTGTTCCTTTTCTGTTCAGGAACTCAAACCATATGATCCTATCCACCATTAAACCATCTTTCCAAGCAGTCTCCATGTTTCCAGTGTCTTTTTCCCCACTTGGAGCTGAACCCAGAAGGATATTTCTTCCTACAGTTTGATAACCAAATTATGCTTCCAGCTCTGTTATTCTCTTACTGTAGATGGGTCAGGTTAGCAAGATGTTAATCAACAATTCACTTCATGTTTTGGAATGGGGAATCGGCTATTTGCATGGTTGAGCAAGTCAAGCGCCTGTCCTTTCCCTGTCTCAAACTTAAGTACAATCAATTATTCCATAAATCTGCAACCAGAATATTAAGTTTTCCATCACACCACTGGCCTTTTAGCAGTGAGGCACAACTGAGTTATATTAAGAATCTGAGAAATGATAATTCTGAAGTCACCTCTGACTCCTGAGTGTCCATGTATGTAGACTCAACCCACCTAATATATACTATCCAGAAAAATTAGTAAATCCCTTATTCTTTTAACCTTAAGGATACAGGACTCTGGTATTCTGCTGTAGCATCAATCTATCTATATAAAAGCAGAAACCACTCACACATTAATCACGAAATCTCCAGAACCGTAAAGCCTACAAACTTGAAATTTGCCAAGTATGTTCCTCTTGGCTTCTAGGTGCTCACTAAGAAAGGATTTTTCAAAATGACCATCAGAGCATTAGTATTTTCTATATTATTATTAACACCAAATCTCACCGGCTCAAGGTTGGCTCAGCCTTCCATCCTTCCGAGGTGGGTAAAATGAGGACCCAGATTGTTGGGGGCAATATGCTATTTAGTATACTGTCTTTGGTGTAAGCCGCCCAGAGTCCTCGGAGAGTGGGCGGCATAGAAATATGAATAATAAATAAATAAATAAATAAATAAATAAATAAATAAATAAATAAACAAGCATGCTCTGATGCTAAGGAGTTCTACTCCCCTCCCTACCTGAAAAGAAATGTGTTCCAAATGCAAAACACAAGCAGAGGAGTTTCAGTTTCAGTTTTACTTTCACAGCAGGAAGCAGCTTTAATACAGAACACTTGAGCTAAGCCACGCCCAGCCTCCTTCCTGTCTCCTTCTTGCCCACACAGCAAATACTGTTTCACTTTCCAAACAGCCCTCTGATGCTAAGGAGTTCTACTCCCCCTCCCCACCTCAAAAGAAATCTGTTCCAAATGCAAAATACAAGCAGAGGAGAGGAGTTTCACTTTCAGTTTTATTTCACAGCAGCATGCAGCTTTACTACAGAACAGTTGAGCTAAACCATGCCCAGTCTCCTTCTTGCTCACACAGCAAATATTGTTTGAGTTTCCAAACACCCCTCAACTCACTCACATGCTGACAGGATGCTAGCCAGATGAATACTGATGGATGCTGCAGGCTGGGACATTCTACTCCCCCTCCCCCTCTGTTCCAACTGCTAGTTGCATTATATTAACATACTCTGATGCTACGGAGTTACACATTCTACATTAAGTTTCAGGCTGTAAATGTCAATTTATCAAACCTGAGCACATAGTTTCATAGTGAAGCACGGGCGTCCAGCTAGTATTGTATAATGGCCATTCCTTAATGCCAAGTTAAAACTTATCTAATGATCATCCAGAAATTAATAAAAGCAAGAATGTGTCTGAAGTGTGTTTGGAGAGGAGAGGGGTAAGATCTTGGTGTAGTGTTGTTTCAGGTTTCATATATTGTTCTGATTGTATTAAAATTGCAAATTACTGTGATCCTGAAATCAATTATCAGTCTAATGCTTAAGACACCAGGCTAGAAATCAGGAGACAGTGAGTTTTAGCCCTGCCTTAAGCATGAAAGTCAGTTGGGTGACTTTGGGCCAATCACCAGGAGATTGTGAGTTCTAATCCCGCTTTAAGCATGAAAGCCAGTTGGGTGACATTGGGCCAATTACCAGGAGATTGTGAGTTCTAATCCCGCTTTAGGCATGAAAGCCAGCTGGGTGACTTTGGGCCAATCACCAGGAGATTGTGAGTTCTAATCCCGCTTTAGGCATAAAAGCCAGCTGGGTGACTTTGGGCCAATCACCAGGAGACTGTGAGTTCTAATCCCGCGTTAGGCATGAAAGCCAGTTGAGTGACATTGAGCCAATCACCAGGAGACTGTGAGTTCTAATCCCACTTTAGGCATGAAAGCCAGCTGGGTGACTGTGGGTGAATCTCTCTCTTTTAACCCAATCCAGCACAGTGGTTACTGTGGGTAAAATAGAAGAAAGAAAAAAATACGAGGTACATTCACCACCTTGAGTTATTTAAATAACGAATCTAGATTTTCTTTTTTAAAAAAACTAATATTTGGCTCCAGTTACTCCTGAGTTTTGATCAAATGGGCTTTAGTTTGTGAAAATTCCTGCCGCAATAAGTCTCTAAGTTGATCAAGAGCCTCTAACTTTTTGCTGTATTTGCTGCAACACAAATTTTCTGCCGTGGTGAAGATCCGACTTGGCATTTAATTGCTTTAACAGCTGTCTCTCCCCAGGTTAAGTTGGCCAACAGAGACATTGTAAACAAAGCTTTCATGGACAACAAAACAGATCAGGTCAGCAGATTGGTTTTTGGTTAGCTTTGTATTTTGGGGGGGGTGGGGGTGGGAGTAGGTAAGCAATCCTATCCAACCTTTGTAATTGTTTTGTAACAGCAAATGATGATTCCAGATGAGTTTAATTCCAGAGATGTTGCACAGCGGGAAGTTCCTTAATCTCTAATTAAAGGTAAATTACCTTCCAGGAGGTTGAAATCAAGATTATTCTCTTTCACCTATTATAGGATGTGATCCTGCAGTAAGATTTGAAGCTGGATGATTCTGTATTTGGTTTTGCTGCCAAAAAATGTAGGAAAAGGAGCTTTTTAAACCCTCTGAATAAAGCAACATTGGAATAGCACTGTACGGAAAAAAGCTTCAGAACGGTGAGTTCCGTGCCAGAAAATTCTTTTTTTAGGGTAATATAAAGAGATGATGACAGAATCTAGGTTTCAGTCTAGAAGAATTTCTGGTTTTATCTGGCATGGAGAAATAAATACGAAATGATGCATCCTCGTTATGTTTAAACCATTTCAAGAATTCTCTGCGAGGCAATCCAATGATATGCTTTTGTCTTGTAGGAAGTTAGCACCCTAGAAGAATGAAATATTTTAGGAAATATTAAAAAGGCAGAATATATTTCCCTGGATGAGAAATGGAGAAACATGTTTTAAAGACAAAACAGCTTCCTGCCTCCTCCCACCTTTGTAAATGGGCCATTAAGGCCTCAGCCAAGCTCACTCATTCCCCCCCACCTTTGTCAATGGACCATCATCTGCAACACAATAGGAACCATCTAGCAACAGAAACTCACCACATGGCACCTGGGAAGATTACATCAGCCAGCAAGGCTAGCTAAGACCCCCCACCCCGTGGGAGTCTGACAACCAATCAGGATACTCTTCCTGTACCCCAGGAAGTTCAAAGCTCAGAGAGGACATAAAACCAAGGCACGCTCAGTATCTCGTCCCTTTTTCTGTTCAGGAACTCAAACCATGTGATCCTGTCTACCATTGTTGGAAGAAATATCCTTCTGGGTTCTGCTCCAAGTGGGGAAAAAGACACTGGAAACATGGAGACTGCTTGGAAAGATGGTTTAATAGTGGACAGGATCACATGGCTTGAGTTTCTGAACAGAAAAGGGGCAGATACAGCGAGTTTCTGGGTTTTATGCCCTCTTTGGCATTGAACTTCCTGGGGCCCCGAAAGAGTATCCTGATTGGTTGTCAGACTTCCAGGGGGTGGGGGTCTTAGCTAGCCCTGCTGGCTGATGTAATCTTCCCAGGTGCCATGTGGTGAGTTTCTGTCCTAGATGGGGGTCCCGTTGTCTTGCAGATGAGGTCCATTGACAAAGATTGAGTTTCTGCCTCTGGTCCATTAACAAAAGGGTGGGGGCAGGAAGGTGGGAGCTGCTTTGTCTTTAAAACATGCTTCTCCATTTCTCATCCAGGGAAACATCTGCCTTTTTAATATTTCCCAAAATATTTCATTCTTCTAGGAAAGGGGTGGGTGCTAACTTCCTACACCATTAAACCATCTTTCCAAGCAGTCTCCATGTTTCCAGTGTCTTTTCCCCCACTTGGAACTGAACCCAACAGACTGTTTCTTCCAACAGTCTATTTTAACAGATACAATTTTAGCATGGTGTAGAATTAGTTCTAATGTTATGTTGTTTTTGACAATTAAATGCATGTTTCGCTGAGAAAACTATTGATGCCCAATGCAATGAAAAGATGACAAGGAAGGTCCCTCAAATGAACTTTCTGCCTTTCTATTGTAGGAAGTTAAAACCCACCCCTCTCCTAGAAAAATGAAATATTTTAGGAAATATTAAAAGGGCAGAATATCTCCCCTAAAAGGGAGGCAGAAACTCAGCCCCCCCTACCTTTATTAATGAGCTATTAAGGTCTGAGCCAGTCTATTCTATATAACAAAGATGTACCTCCTTCAGGCAGGCAAAAGTTCAGGGCTTATCTCTCTCCTCTCTATGCCAGTGGTGAGATGCTGACAACTAGACTAGACTAGACTAGACTAGACTAGACTAGACTAGACTAGACTAGACTAGACTAGACTAGACTAGAACAGAATTCTTTATTGGCCAAGTGTGGTTGGACACACAAAGAATTTGTCTTTGGTGCATATGCTCTCAGTGTACATAAAAGAAAAGATACATTTGTCAAGAATCATAAGGTACAACACTTAATGATAGTCATAGGGAACAAATAAGCAATCAAATTATATTAGGAAACAGTCAATATAAATCGTAGGGATACCAGCAACAAGGTTACAGTCATACAGTCATCAGTGGAAGGAGATGGTTGGTGGGAACAATGAGAAAACTAATAGTAGTGCAGACTTAGTGAATAGTTTGATAGTGTTGAGGGAATTATTTGTTTAGCAGAATCATGGCATTCGGGGAAAAAACTGTCCTTGTGTCTAGTTATTCTGGTGTGCAGTGCTCTATAGCGCCATTTTGAGGGTAGGAGTTGAAACAGTTTATGTTCAGGATGCGAGGGGTCTGTAAATAATTTCACAGCCCTCTTTTTGACTCGTGCACTATACAGGTCCTCAATGAAAGGCAGGTTGGTAGCCATTGTTTTTTCCGCAGTTCTAATTATCCTCTGAAGCCTGTGTCTGTCTTGTTGGGTTGCAGAACCAAACCAGACAGTTTGTTTTATACACTATGCTTCCAGTGGTGAAATGTAAAATTTGTTACTACCGGTTCTGTGGGCGTGGCTTGGTGGGGGGTGGGTAATGTGACTGGGTGGGTGTGGCCAACTTTTTTTTTTTTTTACTTTTAAAAGCATTTATTCTACAACCTCTTCAGGTTGTAGAAAAAATGCTTTTAAAAGGCTCTGATGATCCCAGCTGAGCTGTGCGATCTTCAGAGGCTTTTTTTTTTTTTTTTACTTTTAAAAGCATTTTTTCGGCCGAAGAGATTGTAGAAAAAATGCTTTTAAAAGTTAAAAAAAAAAAGCCTCTGATGATCGCACGGCTCAGCTGGGCATGGGGGGGGGCAGGGATTTTTGCTACTGATTCTCCAAACCACCCGCCACCCTCGCTACCGGATCGAGCGATCCTGTCCGAACCGGGAGCATTTCACCCCTGCATGCTCCTCTCCCTGCTCCTTACTGTCCTTCCAAGTTCTCACCTTTGATAGCCATCTGTGAAACGGATCCAAAATCCCTGCCTCTGAATTTTTTTAAAAAGGTCAAATCTTGGTCAGCTGCTCCCTTCCTGATTTCTTTTGTGAAGGAACTGGAACACATTTGTCCTTTTGCAAGGCAAGGGCATGGGCTGAATTTAGCTCTTTACGAAGCTGTGCCATGAAACCTAAGATACCCTCGGAGAGCGAGTTTTCTTTTATTTAGTACCAAAACCCATCAGCTGACATCTCCCGGGACAGGAAGTTAAACGGATCTATCCCACTTGTTTCTCATCTAACCTTTAATAGCTGGCATTTATAAAACAGAATTCCGGTTTGATTTTTTTTTTAGATGAAGGCTCGTTGGCTGGAACAATGGGGAATATTAATAAAATTGTCTTTAGCCTTAATCTGACATCTGTATCTTTTTTTAATCCATGGTGTACCGGCAAGTCCTTGCATTACAGTCACCTGTTTTGCAACCATTCAAAGTTATGACGATGTTGAAAAAAGCGAGTTACAAGTGGCATTCGCACTTGCAACCATTCAGCATCTCCAAGGTGATGTGATCAGAATCCAGATACTTGGCAACAGGCAGGTATTTAGGATGGTTCCAGTTTCCCTAGGTGTGGGGCAGTGATGGGATTCAATTTTGTTTACTACCGGTTCTGTGGGCGTGGCTTGGTGGGCGTGGCAGGGGAAGGATACTGTAAAATCCCCATTCCCTCCCCATTCCAGGGGAAGGAGACTGCAAATTCCCCATTTCCTCCCGATCAGCTGGGACTCGGGAGGCAGAGGATAGATGGGGGCGGGGCCAGTCAGAGGTGGTATTTACCGGTTCTCTGAACTACTCAAAATTTCCGCTACCGGTTCTCCAGAACTGGTCAGAACCTGCTGAATTCCACCTCTGGTGTGTGTCATATAATTGCCATTTGTGACCTTTCCAGATGATTTTCGACAAACACAATCCATGGAGTGTTAAGCTGGATTTGCTTGATGATCACACATGATTCACTTAACAACTGCAGTGATTTGTTTACCAACCAAACCAATAATGATCATAAAATCAAGCACGACTCATTTCCTTACATATCAATAGAAAGTTTTATCCCAATTCGGAGTGTAACTCAAGGACTACCTATATATTAGAGTCTCCCTACCTTGGCAACTTTAACACACGTGGACTTCAACTCCAGCCAGCCAGCCAGCCAGCCATACATGGCTAGTTAAGGAATTCTGGGTGTTGAAGTCTATATGTCTTAAAGTTGCCAAGGTAGGGAGAACCTGATATACAGGTAATCCAGGGGTGGGATTCAGCCAGTTCAGATCGGTTCAGGTGAACTGGTAGTTACAGCCAGCGGCTGGGCCCACCCACCAGCCCTGGCGCTGTCCCGTTTTATACAATCACCATGGTTTTGATACGATCGCCATGTTTTTGATGCAATGTGCGCACGCGATTGAAGCTATCCCGACTTATACAATCACCATGTTTTTGACGCACCATTTGTTAAATTATGTGAAGCCCATCTCTGAGGTAATCCTTGATTTACCCTGATCAGTGGTGGGTTGCTCCCGGTTCAGTCCGGTTCAGGCGAGCTGGTACTTGTGATGATGTGACATCAGCGAACCGGTTCTCTATGACTGTGAGCTGGGCTCTCCCACCTGCCCCTGAGTTATACCTACCTTTATTTGTTGTTTTTTAGCCCAACTGATAGGCGTGGCAGAGTGGATTGCTGTGCCTCAGCTGGGCAGAAATGTAATAGAATAGAATAGAATAGAATAGAATAGAATAGAATAGAATAGAATAGAATAGAATAGAATAGAATAGAATAGAATTCTTTATTGGCCAAGTGTGATTGGACACACAAGGAATTTGTCTTGATGCATACGCTCCTGGGTGTACATAAAAAGAAAAGATACATTCGTCAAGAATCATAAGGTACAACACTTAATGATAGTCATAGGGTACAAATAAGCAATCAAATCATATTAGAAAACAGTCAGTATAAATCTTAAGGATACCAGCCACAAGGTTATAGTCATACAGTCATAAGTGGGAGGAGTTGGGTGATAGGAACGATGAGAAGATTAATAGAAATGCAGACTTAGTAACTAGTTTGACAGTGTTGAGGGAATTATTTCTTTTGAATTATTTGAATTATTGAATTATTTGAAATGGTATAGAGTCCCCTGCTTGAGCAGAGGGTTGGACCTGAAGACCTCCAAAGTCCCTTCCATTCTCTATTCTGATTGACTGATTCTAAATAAGAGCTTTAGAAGCACCTCTTGCATAATTATCCTCCCCATTGCTTGATTTCTGTGAATTATTAAGACAAAACCAAGTTCACAGTTTAATGAATGAAAAAAAAAAAACACCTTCTAAAATGATCCTAAAAACTAGAAGAGAGTGTGAGCAGAAATGGGCAGTGAAGAATTTTTGTTTTACAGGGGGGAAAAAAAATCAAAAGGTACACAAGTGGTAATTACTCATTTAACAGTGGTTACTCACAATCTGACCTCTAGAGGGGCTAATTAGCTGATTCTTGTGGTTTTTTAAAAAATTCTCTAATGACTTTTTTTCAAATCAAGCTCAGTGTGTTCAGGTGTTATAACTCAACTGTGCTTCCAATTACAGTTGTGACTTATGATGGATATTCCAAGCTCTATTTTAGTTGTAAGTCAAGAACTACCTGTATTTCTCTCTAAACCTTTCTGTAATGGCCAGTAGGAACAACCTTGAAGAGTTTAACAGATGAACAGAGTTGGAAGGGACCTTATAGGTCATCTAGTCCAACCCCCCCACTCAAGCAGGAGACCAATTGAGTTGCCATCAAGACAATGGTCAAATCATTTCTCCAAGCCGTGGTTGCATGAATTCCAAGTCCTATTCCATGGAGGCCATCTCATCAAGTGAAGAAGCTGCACTGTTTTTATTTTAGAATAGAATAGAATAAGAGAGTTGGAAGGGACCTTGGAGGTCTTCTAGTCCAACCCCCTGCTTAGGCAGGAAACCCTACATCACTTCAGACAAATGGTTATCCAATCTCTTCTTAAAAACCTTCAGTGTTGGAGCATTCACAACTTCTGGAGGCAAGTTGTTCCACTGATTAATTGTTCTCACTGTCAGGAAATTTCTCCTTAGTTCTAGGTTGCTTCTCTCCTTGATTAGTTTCCACCTATTGCTTCTTATCCTGCCCTCAGGTGCTTTGGAGAGTAGCTTGACTCCCTCTTCTTTGTGGCAGCCCCTGAGATATTGGAACACTGGTATCATATCTCACCTAGTTCTTATTTTTATTAAACTAGACATACCCAGTTCCTGCAACTGTTCTTCATATTTCTTAGCCTCCAGTCCCCTAATCATCATTGTTGCTCTTCTCTTCTCTTCTCTTCTCTTCTCTTCTCTTCTCTTCTCTTCTCTTCTCTTCTCTTCTCTTCTCTTCTCTTCTCTTCTCTTCTCTTCTCTTCTCTTCTCTTCTCCTCCTCTCCTCTCCTCTCCTCTCCTCTCCTCTCCTCTCCTCTCCTCTCCTCTCCTCTCCTCTTTCTTTTATTTTTATTTTACTGTGAGGAATATTTTCGTTTAGCACTTCATCAATGAAGTGCTTGGAGTTGGAGGTTCGCTTATTTATTTATTTTTTGCAATTGTTTCGGAGGGCCAAAAACAGCTATGCCGCAGTGGATCCACGCTTGAAAATTCACATTTAGCTCTTTTTTGCTCGCAGGGAACTTTTGCCACATTCGCAAGGAGCTCGTTTTGGCGCACAAATGCGCTTTCTGCCTGAGTAAATATTTAACTGTCCTACCATTCTGTCTTAATATTTCCTTATTAATGCTCTTCCCCTTGAGTGGTTTTGCTGCACCAAGCAGGTCTGTGTTGCTGCATCGGCAGGCGGAAGCCAGCAGAAGAATCACACCAAGGCGTTTCTTGTAGTTTGGGCTGTAAGGATGTGAGAATTGCAGTTGTGCAGACACCCAGACCCATTAAGTAAACAACTGTATCGCAATGGGAATTGCAGCATGGAAAGTGTTCTATAAATACCCAGGCAACCAGATGCAAAACTAAGGGAGTTGTGGAGAATGGTTGCAGATGAGTATTAGCAGCAGGGAGAGGCAGTCCGAAAGCTCATAGGCTGTAATATATGCTGCAAGACACCTCTTTCGATGCCTGCCAAGTTCCTTGGCTTTTCAAAAAAGATTCTTGGAAAAATGAAAGTGAAGCTCGGCCTGTGGAAAGTAAAAAAACAAAACAACAACTAGACTCCTAAGCCATTCATTTACAGAAATGCCCTTGGATCAGTGGTGGGTTCCTCCCAGTTCAGTCCGGTTCGGCCGAGCTGGTAGCGGTGACGATATGACATCACTGAACCGGTTCTCTCCCCCCGCCCTCCCCTCATCCATCCCCCCATGTTATTCTTACCTTTTATTTGGTCCCACCCCCAATCTATTGCTGCCTCCTGAGTCCCAGCTGATGACTAGAGGGAAAAAAACTGTTTAAACTCTTGCCATGGGGCTTCAAAGGGCCGTCCTACAGCTGATCAGTGTTAAAAGCAAACAAATGAGTCGGGTAGTAAGTGCGAGGACTGGTCGTAAGTGCAAGGACCTTCCAGAAATGACTCTGACCAGCTAGCCACACCCACCTAGCCACATGACCTCCAAGCCACACCCACAAAATAAGCCACGCCCACAGAACCGGTAGTAAAATAATTTAGAACCCACCTCTGCCTTGGATCCTATTTGGTGGGAGCAATTTTCCAGAGAAGTCATGAGTTTCCCTCCTTTATATGTGTTCATGTGGAGGCTATGCAACCAGGGGTGGGATTCAGCTGGTTCGGACCAGTTCAGGTGAACCGGATGCTAATTTTACAACCTACCCAGTGGTGGGATTCAAATAATTTAACAACCGGTTCTCTGCCCTAATGACCAGCTGGGTAGGCGTGGCTCGGTGGTCATGTGACTGTGTGGGCATGGCTAACTCAATGTCACTCGTGTCTATGGGCACTTCACCATAGCTTGTTACAATGTAATAAGGGTTAACCAGAGAGGCAGTTTCTGTAAACAGGGCAATAAAGATTAGGCTAGAAACACCACCAGAATGATTCCTTCCTGCCTTCCTTACAGGATTAGCCCTGTAAAGTGGAAAAAAACAAAATAAGATTTCTTCCAACAACCGCTTCTCCAAATTGCTTAGAAAGTTAACAACCGGTTCTCCCGAATAGGTGCAAACTGGCTGAATCCAAACACTGATCCTACCCTGCCCCTCCCAGGAGTCTCCACGTGGCCCATTTTGGATGCCAGGTAAGTGCAGCACCCACACAGAGGCTCTGAGAGGCAGAAAAATGGGCCTTTCGGAAGTTCTGGAAGTCTGGAAATGGGCCTGTTTCTGGCCTCCAGAGGGTCTCCAGAGCCCAGGATAGGCCTATTTTGCCCTCCCAGAGGCTCGAAGAAAACTTCCGGAGCTTGGGGAGGGTGAAAATGCCTCCCCCCACCGTGGGTGTAGGAGGCCGAGTAGGCCACGCCCACCATGGCCACGCCCTCCCAGCAACCAGGCAGAGAACCGGTGGCTAAAATTTTTGAATAACACCCCTGTACACAAGCCTCTGTCTAGGAAGTCTAAATTTGGATTCCTTATGTCTATGGATGTATTGATTTAGCATATGGTAAATACATGGATTTAGAGTAGTTCAAATGTTAATGTCCAATCCACCCAGCCATTCAAGGACAGTGTCTATGTCTATGGCAGTGGTGGGTTCCTCCCGGTTCTGCCTGGTTCTGCTGAGCTGATAGCGGTGACGATATGACGTCACCAAACCGATTCTGCCCCCCGCCCCCTGTGCGCCCCCCCCGTGTTATTCTTACCTTTTATTTGGCCCCACCCCCAATCTATTGCTGCCTCCTGAGTCCCAGCTGATGGCTAGAGGGAAAAAAACTGTTTAAACTCTTGCCGCTGGGCTTCAAAGGGCTGCCCTACAGCTGATCAGAGTTAAAAGAAAACAAATGAGTAGACTGATGCCTGCAAAAATACATGAGTAGATCAGTGCCTGCAAAAATAAATGGGTAGATCGGTACAGCTCTGCAAGCAGTTAAAAGCCTGGTAGACCAGTACCTCTGCTAAATCCTAAATAATTGTCACATGACCATCAAGCCACACCCACAAAATAAGCCACACCCACAGAACCGGTAGTAAAAAATTTTAGAACCCACCCCTGGTCTATGGAGATTCTCAGTCATTCAGGTCATAGTTGTCCCAAAAGTGCATTTTTCAAGAGGCAACTGGACGCATGTGCCCCATTCCCTGCGCATGCACGGCAGAGGCTGGCTGGTGGGAGATGCATGCGCATGTGCAGCAGAGCTGAACTGGGGTGACGGCTTGTGTGCAGGGGTGGGTTCTAAATTGTTTTACTACCGGTTCTGTGGGCGTGGCTTATTTTGTGGGTGTGCCTTGGAGGTCATGTGACTAGGTGGGTGTGGCTAGCTGGTCAGAGTCATTTCTGGAAGGTCCTCGCACTTACGACCAAGTCCTCGCACTTACGACCCAACTCATTTGTTTTCTTTTAACACTGATCAGCTGTAGGACGGTCCTTTGAAGCCCCAAGGCAAGAGTTTAAACAGTTTTTTTTCCCTCTAGTCATCAGCTGGGACCCAGGAGGCAGCAATAGATTGGGGGTGGGACCAATAGATTGGGGGTGGGACCAAAGAGCCTTGGTAGTACAGGGGTTTAAGGCACCCTGTTATTAAGCTGGTTATTAAGACCAGCTGCCTGCAATTACTGCAGGGTTCGAATCTCGCCAAGGCTCAAGGTTGACTCAGCCTTCCATCCTTTCTAAGGTAGGTAAATTGAGGACCCAGTTGTGGGGGCAATAAGCTGACTTTGTATAAATATACAAAAGGATGAAGGCTATTGCTGAGCACATTGTAAGCCGCCCTGAGTCTTCGGAGAAGGGTGGCATATAAATCAAATTAAAAAAAAAAAAAAGGTAAGAATAACGTGGGAGGGGGGGTGGGGGGGTGGGAGGGCGGGCGGGGGGGGAGAACCGGTTCGGTGACGTCATATCGTCACTGCTACCAGCTCGGCCGAACCGGACCGAACCGGGAGGAACCCACCACTGCTTATGTGCCATCAGAGAGGGCTCTGCATGCTACCTCTGGCACGTGTGCTATAGGTTCGCCATCACGGACCTATCCTGTACCTGTGCATTTTTCATTCCACAGTCCCTCTGGTTCTCCATCAATAAGGTTCAGGACTGCTTGATATTCTCCTTGAAGCAGAATTGAGGTGACTTGGATTTGAATTCCAGATGTTGGACTATCGTGAGCCTTCTTTATTCTTGTCTAGTTCTCATTCTTCCTCTGCCCAGATGAAACTATTCTTCCATCGTGAACAGTTGTGGAGTGGAATTCACTGCAAGAAATGGGAATTAGCCAAGCAACTTGAAACTGCCCATGACTCCTAGTCAGGATGACAGTTATATCATTATATGCATGTCTCTGAATATAGATACATAATGTCTCGCTTGAATGCTTCCCATAATTACTTGGTTGGCCATTATGGGAGATGGATTGCTGGGCCCAGTGGGTAGCTGGGGGAGCAGTAGCCCAAATATACTGGAAAATTTATAAGTGTGGGAAGACTTCATTTTGTGGCTCACACATTATTTATCACAACTCTATTCTGAAAAAAAAAAAAGGAATAAGACAACAACTGGAAGACAGTGTCTGGTTCATGCATGTTAATTCACCATCTGTTTAACTAGAGGTGGTATTCAGCCGGTTCGGACTGGTCCCTGGCCCGCTTGCCGTTCATCTCAGCCGGGTCAGGGAACACGCCATTCCCTGGCTCCGGCCTTGCCCCAGGCCTCAGCCCACATGCCGCCGTCCCCCTTCTGGCCTCAAACTACACCCACTCAGGCCGAAGCAATTTATTTGGCCTGCAGCCTGCTGCGCTAGGCCGAAGGGCTGTGTGGGGCGGAGGGAGGTGGCTTGGGCACAAGAGGGCCGAAGCGGTTTCGGAATGGAAAGTGCTGGAGCGGAGATCTTGCAGCCGCTTCTTCCATCCCTTGCTGAGCCTCGGTCGCTCATGGAGATGCTCCTGGTTTGGTAGCTGCTTCTCTCCGCTGCTGCTCTTGCTGGGAGAAGCAGCCGCTTGCCCGGAGAACATTTTCGGCAAACCGGTGGTGGAATTATTTGAATCCCACCATTGTGTTTAACCATAGTTATTTGAAGGAATCACAGTTTGGCTGATTTTTAGACGGATAGTCGACTTACAACCATTTCTTCAGTGACCATTTGAAGCTACGAAGGCATTGGAAAAGTGACTTATAACCGTTTTTCACATTTACAACCGTTGCAGCATCCCCATGGTCACATGATCAAAATTCAGATGCTTGGCAACTGACATGTACTTATGACGGTTGCAGTGACCCGGGGTCACATGATTCCCTTTTGCGACCTTCTGAAAAGCAAAGTCAATGGGGAAGCCAGATTCACCTATCAATTGTGTTACTATCTTGATTACTGCAGGGAATCACTTAACAACTGTGGCAAGAGTGGTCGTTAAATGGACCAAAACTCACTTAACAACTGTCTTGCTTAGCAGTGGAAATTTTGGACTCAATCGTTGTAAGTCAAGGACTACCTGTACAACAAGGTTTGCAAATTACAGCAGATAAATCCACTAATAATGCTGTCATATGAATCACTTTCTGGCTCGACTTAACCACAGTTAACCATTGTTTCCAGGATTTGATGATATCATGTGGAATAGATTCTCTTTGAAAAGTAGGAACTGAATGAGAAATAACCCCAAAGGGTTATTTTTTTGTGGAGTCCTTGATGCTTTCTGGGCTTGTTTTCTTGCAGACGTTTCATTACCTGATTAGATAACATCATCTGTTTGGAGCAAACCACATACACCTGAGCTCTGATGATGTTACCTAGTTGGGTAATGAAACGTCTGCGAGAAAAGAACCAAGGTCAGAGAGCACCAAGGATCCCACAGCCCTCCTCCCCTCCTCCTCCTCCTCCACCTTCTAGCACTGATGATGTTACCAAGTTGGGTAATGCTTGAAGAAAAGAACCAAGCTCAGAGACCACAAAGGATCCCACAGTCGCCGTCCTCCTCCTCCTCCTCCTTCCTCCCTCCTCTTTCTCTTTCATTCCCTTCTATCACTGATGATGTTTCTTAAGGTAAAGGTAAAGATTCCCCTTGCATATCTGTGCTAGTCATTCCCAACTCTAGGGGGCGGTGCTCATCTCAGTTTCAAAGCTGAAGAGCCAGCGCTGTCCGAAGACGTCACCGTGGTCATGTGGCCGGCATGACTCAACGCCGAAGGCGCACGGAACGCTGTTACCTTCCCACCAAAGGTGGTCCCTATTTTTCTACTTGCATTTTTTTTATTGAAAAGTTTTTACAAAAAGGAAATACAAAATTTTTTTCCCCCGTTCCCCCCACCCTTTCCCCCCCTTCATCCCACCCTCCCCCCCCCCGACTTCCCAGAGCAAAATATAAGGTATTTCATTTAATCAAACATAAACTAGATTAATCTACTTATCCTCAAAGTACTGCCTCCCCCACTGAAACCTTAACTCCACTACAGATAACCAAATACTTCTAATACTAACATTCATTCATAAGCTATTTGATATTTTCTTGTCTGATACTTATTTTGAATATAATCAATCCATCTTCTCCATTCCGATACGTATCTTTCTTGCGTGTGGTCCTTCAGGTACGCCGAGATTTTCGCCATTTCTGCTAGGTTTGTTACTTTCAATATCCACTCTTCAATAGTAGGCAAAGAGTCCTTCTTCCAGTCTACTTGCATTTTTTACGTGCTTTCGAACTGCTAGGTTGGCAGAAGCTGGGACAAGTCACGGGAGCTCACCCCGTTACATGGCACTCAGGATTCGAACCGCTGAACTGCCGACCTTTTGATCAAGAAGCTCAGTGTCTTAGCCACTGAGCCACCGCATCCCTGATGTTCCCTAGTTTGGCAATAAAAGATCTGCAACAAAATCACCAAGCTCAGAGAGCACCACAGTTTAACCCTGAGTTACAGATATTCTCTTCTATGAGACATTTTCTACTTTATTCCTGTTCGGGGATGAAACAAAGATGGCTATTATCCTGAGTAAGCCATCTGCAAAACTACCAAAATAAAGAAAAAGTCTCGCATGTTAGGGCTTTGCAAACATCTGGCCTACCCACAAGACCAATGCAAGTAACAAAAAATAAATGGAATTTAATGCCAAGTCAATTCTGGAAGAATGCCAACGTATGCATACAGTACATTGTTACTAGGGTTAGGCAGCTGCACAATGGCCTTGTGTAGAGGCTTGGTAGTACAGTGGTCTAAAGCACCCTGTTATTAAGACCAGCTGCCTGCAATTACTGCAGGTTCGAATCTCGTCAGGCTCAAGGTTGACTCAGCCTTCCATCCTTTCTAAGGTAGGTAAATTGAGGATCCAGTTGTGGGGGCAATAAGATGACTTTGTATAAATATACAAAAGGATGAAGGCTATCGCTTAGCGCATTGTAAGCCGCCCTGAGTCTCCGGAGAAGGGCGGCATATAAATCAAATAAAAAAAAAAATGGCAATAGCTCACTGGAGAACTCTTGCTGGTTGGAGGGAGCTATATTCACAGGCTGCTTCGCCCAAAGGGGGAACTAGTCAAATCAATGGAGAAATATTGATGGCAGCTAGTTTGACATCAATTCTTCTTGGAAGCACAGTTGGCTGCAAAAACCAAGAAAGAATCACACATTGTGATTTGCCTAGGCAGGTTTCATTATTGTTCTTCATCCAGAATCAGTATCATAGGGCTGAAAGGGACCTCGGAGGTCTTCTAGTCCAACCCTCTGCTTAATAGCAATAGCAATGGCACTTAGACAGGGGCGGGCTTCAAAAATTTTAGCAAGGGGTTCTCTGGCCAGTTGCTGGATGGCCGTGGTCATAGTGGGCGTGGCCTAGCCGGCCTTCTGCACCATGGCAGGGGGGCGTTTTTGCCCTCCCCGGGCTCTGGAGGCTTTGCTCGAGCCTCTGGGAGGGCAAAAATGGCCTTGTTGCAATATTTTCAGGATCAGACTCAATAATAATAGTAGGAATTAAAGGTTTAAATATATTTCCTTTTATTTACAATAGGCATTCTATATTCACTGAATATTCACAGATAGAAGTGAGGAAAAGGGTGAAGGTGGCTCCTTATATATACAATGGGTGGAGCCATGAGTGGGAGTGGTGAATTATGAATACATTAAGAATTGAAGAATAAGTTAACCCCTGATATCCCATTCATATACTATTTACACATTAGGGAATAAGGCATTTACATCTGACAAATCCCCCTCTAAATGCCGATTCGCTATACAACACCAATTACATTCAGATTCAGGACAATACAAGACATACAATTTAGAAGTTAAATATTTGTGCTGCTTAGAAGGTAAAGGCTTTGTCAATATGTCAGCTAATTGTTCCGAAGTATCACAATGCACTGCTTTGATAAATCCATCTTGAGACAATTGTCTCACATGTTTAAATTTTATGTCTATATGCCTGGACCTCTGTCCAATGGCATCGGATCTAGATATTTCAATGGCTGCTTTATTGTCTTCATGCATAACAAAAGGCAAAGCAGGTTTTTTCCAAACATCTGAAATTAAATCATTAAACCATACAAGGTTATTTGCAGCTTTGGATAAACAAACATATTCCGCTTCTGTCGTTGAAGTGGCTACTAGTTCTTGTTTACCAGTGTACCAGTAAACTGGACAGTCATTTAAGAGAAAAATATAACCAGAAGTACTTTTTCTGCATGATATGTCTCCAGCCCAATCCGCATCTGCGTAACATGCAAGCTTTGGTTCTTTATTATCACTAGGCTCTAATACTAAGCAAAAATCTAATGTACTTTTCAGATATCTTAAAATTCTTTTAACAGCTTCCCAGTGATACATTGTTGGTTTGCTGACGTGTCTGGATAATAAATTGAGTGGTAAGGCGATATCTGGTCTAGTCCAATTAGATATATAAAGAAGTGAACCTATGATTGATCTATAAAATGTGTTATCCTTGAATTCAGGAGAAGATTCATCAGTATTTCTAAGAAAATCAGTTTGCATAGGAGTGTCACAGGGTTTGGCATTGTTTAAATTGCATTTATTTAGAAGTTCAATAATCTTATCTCTCTGAGTAAGTTTGAATCCCCTTCTAGTCTTATTAATTTGGACACCAAGATATTTGTTCACTTTACCTAGAGATTTCAACGAGAAATGTTCATTTAGCTTATTTACAAAAGTTTCTCTTCTCTCTTTGTGTCTTCCTATATATAAAATGTCATCTACATAAATCAATACAAATTCAATGTAGTCATCACCCTTTTTGACAAAGAAACAGTTATCAGCAGTGGTAGCGTTGAAATCCATGGTCTTAAGTACTTTTACTAAACAATCATACCATCTTTTACCAGATTGTTTTAATCCGTATAAACTCTTGTTCAATAGCCAAATTTCATTTTTGTTGGTGTATTGACTGTGAGGTGCTCTTACATATATTTCCTTATCTAGTTTTGCGTGTAGATACGCAGTCTGTATGTCATATTGAAATACATCAAGATTGAGTGCAGATGCTACTACTAGAGCTGTTTTGACACTCTCTGTTCTTACTGTGGGGGAATACGTGTCAGTATAGTCCTCCGGATATTTTTGTGCATAACCTTGTGCAACTAATCTAGCCTTGTATAGAGTATTGCCTCCTTCTAGGTTCTTAATTTTATATATCCACCTGGTACCAATAATTGTTTTATCTTTAGGTGCAATTGCAGGTGTAAATACATTTAATCCTTGTAAACTTTCCATCTCTTTTTTCATAGCTAGTTCCCATTTTTCTTTTTCTTCACGAGGAAGTTTTAACACTTCCTCATATGTATTAGGTGTTATTGATTCACCATCCATATGCATTATGTAATCTCTGTATTTATTTGGCATTCGATTTCTGTTGTTCCTAATGGCTCTTTCAGGTTTGCTATTGTTATCATGCAAATATCTTGCTTCCTTTTTTGTTAGTGTGTCTGTCTTTATTTTGTGTTGACTATTTGTCCAAGTTTTGGTTTTGTTTTTATATTTGTTGATATTTTGTTTTTCTATGGTCCCTTCCTCATGAGATTTTGTATCTTTGCATTTATTTGGAAATATTTCATTAAGATGTAATTTAGACCAGTTGGCCTGTTCATGGAACACAGCTGTTCTGGAAACTATAAATTTGTTATTATTATCAATGAATCTGTACCCTTTGGTGCCAGTTTCATATCCCATAAATCTGAGTCTTCTGGATACGTTTTCTCCCTTTCTTCTCAACTGTTTGGGTATGTGTACGTCTGCAGTGACTCCAAATATGTGCATGTGTGCTAATTTTGGTTTCCTATTATACATTACTTCATATGGTGTCTTATTTACAATACTGGACCAGGTTCTATTTTGTGTGTAATTTGAATAATGTAAGGCTTCTGACCAAAATTGTTTGCTTAAGCCAGCATCCTCCAATGTGCACCTAATCATGGTTTGTAATGTGGAATTTTTCCTCTCTGCAATCCCGTTCTGAAACGCAGAAAATGGACTAGACGTGTAATGTAGCATCCCTCTATCCTTTAACCATTGGGAGAATTCTTTAGACATGAATTCACATCCCCTATCTGTCATAATTTGTTTTATTCTGATATTGTGTTGTGTTTCTATGCGTTTGTAAAATTCCTTAAATTTTTGAAAGGTTTCATCCTTGTGTTTTAATGTGTAGACAAACCCATAGCGGCTATAATCGTCTACTATTGTCAGGAAGTAACGTTTTCTATAAGTGATTGATGGAGTTAATGGGCCAACTAGGTCCATGTGTACTAAGTCAAAAATTTTGTTAGTTGATCTAGTAGATTTTCTTGGCCTGGGACTAGTTTTTAGTTTTGTAGATTTACATACTGAGCATTCCAAATAGTTTTCACAATTTTTTATTTTGACACCTTCTGCGTGTTCAGTCATTTTTTGTACTACAGGAAAACTTGCATGTCCTAACTTCCTATGTAAGATGTGAGCACACTCATCATGAATTGGCTTACCTATTTTTGGCTTTTTTTTATTGTGTGCATCTGCGTGATCATGAGATGTTTTACATTCATCATTGTCACTGTTACTAATATTTTCATCATCTGCTTCAATACAATCTTCCATATTTGAATCAATGTTATGCAACCATTTTTCTTTTGTTATCAGATAGGGTAGGCCTCCTTTAATCATCACAGTGCCTACGTTTATTTTATTCTTCTCTAAAGTCGCTTTTCCCTTTGAGAAAACTATATTAATGTCAGAATCTCTACTTAGTTTTATGGCACTTAGTATGTTATGAGGTATTTCAGGTATTAACAATACCCCCTCTATTTTTCCTAGACCAGGCAAGGTTACATTCCCTCTGCCTAATACTTGAACCTTTTCTTGGTTAGCTACCTTTATTACAAATTTATCTTCTGTAAATGAAGACAATATATTTTTGTTATTAGTGGTGTGATTAGTTGCTCCAGAATCAATAAGCCAATTATTGTTCTCATTTTGTTGTATTTTAGTGTTGTCTTGTTTATTTAGTCCATTCAGTGAACCAGATTTTCTCTCTTTTGAATTTTCTCTGCCCCCTCTATTTTCTCTGTAATTTGGTGGGCTTCTATATCTATGTCTATCTATGGAAGACTGTCTATAATTGTATTTGTTCCTATATTCTGACCTATGTCTTTCCTTTGAAATTTTGGGACAATCTCTTCTATTGTGTTCCCTGGATCCACAATTGTGACATTTAAATGCTTCATTATATTTTTCTTGGAAAGCTACTTTCCTAAAAGGTTTGTGCTCTGTGTGATTGCTAGAACGATTTTTTCTTGAATTGTCTTCTGCTATTAATTTGTTGGATAGACTTTCTATGGATAAATATCCTAGATTGATAGTGTCTAAATGTGACATAAAACTATCCCATGATGAATCAAGTGAGTTGATAATAACACTTTTCATTGTTTGGTCTGAAATCACCTCCCCCCTCAAATGCAGCTCAGCTCTTATTTTGTTTAAAGATATTAAATGCTCACTTATGGAAACCCCTGGCTTTACCCTAGATGAAAAGAAATCCTTAGACATTCTTGTAGTGGTAGCTACGCTGTCGCTGTGAAACAAATTAAACATGCATTGAATAATTTCTGAAACAGTCAAATTCGGTTTGATGCTATGATACATTGCAGGAGACACACTAGATATTATTAAGAAAAATGCTCTATGGTGTAAACAATCTATTTTTAAAGTCCAAGGTCTTCTTGGGGGACTAGTGATAAAAAATAGTAAGTTTTCCTTCATAAAGACAACCTGGAGCTGTTGATACCATTCTTGCAAATTAATGCCATCAACCCTTAGTTTTGGGAAGTCACTGGGTAAGTTTCCCACATTATTTTGTCCATTACTTACAACCTGAGGTAGTCCGTGGTCTCGCAAGTGTAGGAAATTGCAAAACGGCATGGGGATGCTCGCAACGAGTCTGCGTGGTTCTCTCGCCAGTTCTTGTCTTTCCGGACCATCTACGTAGTTTCGCGCATGCGCGTTGTCCATTTCTTCTTTGGCGTCATCGTGGAAGGTTCTCTCCATTGCGGCTCGCTCGCTCTGCTCCCCTTCAGACGAGTCGGTCTCTGGTTCGGCCTTGGGAGTTCTGATGACGGCGGCTGCTCTTCTTTTTCTTTTGGGGGCGTTGGCACTTGCTTCGGTCTGTGGTGTAGGGCGGAATCGACAAGGCTCTCTGGGTTCGGGCGTCGTCGCTCTCGAAGTCAGGATGGGAGCGCGCAGGTCTTGAGGTATCGGCTTGCTCGCTTGCTTCTTCGGTGGCACTTTGGTAATTTTTAATTTTGGCCCAAATGCAGCAAAAAGCGTTTTCATTGCTGACTTTACTTGGGATCTCGTTGAGTCATCTTCACTTTCTGATTCTGGCTCTTCCGAGGAGTTTGAATCCTCTTTTTCATTTTCGTTGTCTGATAACGTTTTTCGCGCCAGAAATTTTGAACTGAGCATTTTGATTGGCTCTGCTTCGCTCACCTTGGAGGCCTGTTGAAACCAAGATGGCTGCCATTCAAAATTTCGCGCGGGATCACATTTTTTCTTCTTCGTAATGACTTTCTCTGTAGTCATATCACTCACAATTTTTGGGTCTTTAGACTTCTCATTAGTGATGTTTTTCTCTCTCGCTGCTCCGCTGTTCTTCAGCATTTCTTGGAGGTTCGCGATGAGGCTTTCATCATTCTTCTGGCTTTTTAATAGTTTTAATATCTCTGACCTGAGTTCGTTATTCTCTATTTCGATTTCCTCCTGGTCATCATTTTCATCTATTATTTCTTCGTCTTCAGTGGTGTATTCTTCGGATTCTCTCGAAATTGCGTTTGTGGATTCGTTGATTATTTCTTGTTCTGTTTCCATTTCTTTGCTGTAGGCCCTGGTGTTGGGCCTATCTTTCTTAGACATTTTTAAGTTTTTATTGAGTCAATTAACCATCCTCTGCTACCAGCTTGTTGCAATATTTTCAGGATCAGACTCAATAATAATAGTAGGAATTAAAGGTTTAAATATATTTCCTTTTATTTACAATAGGCATTCTATATTCACTGAATATTCACAGATAGAAGCGAGGAAAAGGGTGAAGGTGGCTCCTTATATATACAATGGGTGGAGCCATGAGTGGGAGTGGTGAATTATGAATACATTAAGAATTGAAGAATAAGTTAACCCCTGATATCCCATTCATATACTATTTACACATTAGGGAATAAGGCATTTACATCTGACAGGCCTCCCCATGCTCCAGAGGCCCTCTTCCCAAACTTCCGGTAGACCTGTTTTTTGCCCTCCCCAGGCCTCCGTGTGCACCATGCACTTACCTGCATCCAAAACAGGCTGTGGGGAGACTCCTGGGAGGGGCGGGGTGGGTGGGGCCAGCCAGGAGTAGGATTTGGAGGTTCACCAAACTGCACAGAATCGTAGCTACAGGTTCTCTGCGAACCCCTGCAAATCCCCAGCAGCCCAACCCTGCACTTAGACTTATATACCGCTTTACAGTGCTTTACAGCCCTCTCTAAGTGGTTTACAGAGTCCAAAAATGGGCTGCGGGGGGAGGATGCGCTACCCTCTGCACCTCATTTTGGGCCTAGTAGGTCTCCCTGCAGCCTCCTGGGAGCGAAAACAGGCTGCGGATGGCTCGCACCATAACCCCTTCCAGACACACCCCATTTTGGGCCTCGGAAGCCTCCCTGCACTTACCTGGGAACCAAAATGGGGTGTGTGGGGACTCCTGGAAGAGGCGGGGCAGGCAGGGGCAGGGCCAGCCAGCAATTTAACTACCGGTTCGCCTGAACTGGCCTGAACCAGCTGAATCCTACCACTGGTTGATTACAATGCTCCTTATCTTTGGCCTTCAATCACGCTGGCCAAGGAGGTTGGTAATTGGATTCCAGAAGTGTCAGGGGCCATTCTAATAACACTGGGGACCTGAACATTCACACACTGAGCCTGAGTGGCGTAGGAGGTTAATGCCTCCTACTAAGGCAGCATTTAACATCCAGCTGCCTGCAATTACTGCGAGTTCAATTCTCACCAGGCTCAAGGTCGACTCAGCCTTCCATCCTTTCTAAGGTGGGTAAAATGAGGACCCAGTTTGTGGGGGGGGAAAGCTGACTTTGTATAAAAATATACAAAAGTATGAAGGCTATTGCTTAATGCATTGTAAGCCGCCCTGAGTCTCCGGAGAAGGGCGGCATATAAAAATAATTTAAAAAAAAAAAAAAAGGCAAATTTTTGTGCCATCAGAAATCGGAGTCTCCAATTAATAGAAAAGGTTTTCCTTGTGCTTCTATGTGCCAAAAGGGAATTACAATGGGAAAGAGAGAGGGGAGGGGAAAAAAAAGGAAATTACAATTTTGGGCAGTGATTAACAAAAAAGCAATCAGTGGATGATCTATGAGGTGCGACAAAATAATGATGGAATATGGTGGAGAGCCTATCCTTCGCTCATTTATTAATTTGCAATAAATTATGCCCCAAAGATCTGACACCAATTGTCCAATTGCAGGATATTTAGTCATTATTCACAAGGTGAAAAATTAATTTTTCAGTCGAGATGCTCCACTGTAATGCTTCACATTCCTGGTAATATTTTTTTTTCTTCTACTCGTATGATCTGATTGTTGTAATTAAAAGGTTTCCATAAAGGACGAGGCATTAAAGAAACTGATTTAGGTTGCTCTTAACCGATCCCCTCCAAACTGGTTATTCAGAAAAGTTGGGCCTATGATAAAATATCCTAGGTTTTGGTAAGAAAAGAACGCATTTTCAAATAACAGAGTTGGAAGGGACCTCGGAGGTCTTCTAGTCCAACCCCTTTGTCAAGCAAGAGACGCTACCATTTCAGACAAATGGTTATCCAATCTCTTCTTAAAAACTTCCCTTGTTGGAGCATTCACAACTTCTGGAGGCAAGTTGTTCCACTGGTTAATTGTTCTAACTGTCTAATACCCAGTTGGGTGACCTTGGGCCAATCTCTAGAAGACTGTGAGTTCTAGTCCCACTTTTGTCATGAGAATCAACTGGGTGACTTTGAACCAATCCTGAGGAGATGGTGAGTTCTAGTTTCACCTTAGCCATAGAAACCGGCTGGATGACTTTGGGCCAATCACCAGGCGATGGTGATTTCTGCTTTAGGCCTGAAAGCCATTTGAGTGACTTTAGGCCTGTCATTCTCTTTCAGCCCAATTTGCTTCATAGGGATGTTGTTGTTGTGGGGAAAATAAGAGGAGGAAAGTGGTTTGGATATGTTTACCTCAGGTTATTTGTAAAAATAATAACAGCGGGATACAAACAAAGATACAAACAAAGAAATAAATATTAGAATAGAATAACAGAGTTGGAAGGGACCTTGGAGGTCTTCTAGTCCAACCCCTGCCTAGGCAGGAAACCCTACACCACTTCAGACAAATGGTTATCCAACATCTTAAAAATTTCCAGTGTCGGAGCATTCACAAGTTCTGGAGGCAAGTTTTTCCACTGATTAATTGTTCTCACCGTCAGGAAATTTCTCCTGAGTTCTAAGTTGCTTCTCTCTTTGATTAGTTTCCACCCATTGCTTCTTGTCCTGCCCTCAGGTGCTCTGGAGAATAGTTTGACTCCCTCTTCTTTGTGGCAACCCCTTAAATATTGGAAGACTGCTATCATGTCTCCCCTAGTCCTTCTTTTCATCAAACTAGACATACCCAGTTCCTGCAATTGTTCTTCATATGTTTTAGCCTCCAGTCCAGTGGTGAAATCCAAATTTTTTTACTTCAAGTTCTGTGGGCGTGGCTTGGTGTGCGTCGTGTGGTGTGGCTTGGTGGGCGTGGCAGGGGAAGGATACTGCAAAATCTCCATTCCCTCCCCACTCCCGTGTTCCTATCTTAACAATTGCAGAGATTCACTTAGCAACGGTCGCAAGAAAGGTCGTAAAATGGGGCAAATCTCACTTAACAACTATCTCACTTCAGCCACAGAAACTTGGGGCTCAGTTGCGGTCGTCAGTCGAGGATTATCTGTTTGTTTTATTTTTACCTCCGTGTGTGTGTGTGTGTGTGTGTGTGTGTGTGTGTGTGTGTGTGTGTGGTGCGCCATCCAGAATATCACACGAAGAAAAATGGAAAAATAAAGTGGAAAAAATGTGACAAGCGATATAGGCTACAAAGCAGGGGTGAAATGTAAAATTTGTTACTTGTGGTTCTGTGGGCGTGGCTTGGTGTGGGAGGGTAATGTGACTGGGTGGGCGTGGCCAACTTTTTTTTTTTTTAACTTTTCAAAGCATTTTTTCCAATGCTTTGAAAAGCCTCTGCCAATCAGGCAACTCAGCTGGGATCATCAGAGAGGCTCTTTAAAAAATACCTCTCTGCCGATGACTTTTCAAAGCATTTTTTTTACCACCTCTTCGGCCAAGAGGTTGCAGAAAAAAATGCTTTGAAAAGCCTCTGATGATCCCAGCTGAGCCGCGCAATCATCAGAGGTTATTTTTTATTTACTTTTAAAAGCATTTTTTCGTCGGAAGAGGTTGTAGAAAAAATGCTTTTAAAAGTAAAAAAAAAAAGAGCCTCTGATGGTCATGGGGCTCAGGTGGGCATGGTGGGGGGGGGGCGGGCACAGGAAGTTTTGCTACCGGTTCTCCGAACCACCCGCTGCCATCGGGCGATCCGGTCTGAACCGGGAGCATTTCACCCCTGCTACAGAGCCAACGAAAGAAAGATGGGATGCTCAAACGAACACAATTTTTGAGTTCTTTTGCCATCAGAAATCTTAGCGAATGACTTGTATCGGAATATTACTCAAAGCAGGCCTGGCAGGAAAGATGTAAAGGAAAATAAATCATAATAAGCTCTGGAGGGAAAAACAGACTGGGCCTGACTTCTTGAAAATCTTTATTGAATTCTTCCCATGGTCTGCTTGCTACCAGGCTCTCTAAGAAGAAGTAAATAGAATTTACCCAGCGAAGCCCTAAGTAAATATAATACAGGTCCGTGTTACATCCTTGACTGAGCACAGATTCCTACAAGCCTGACTGACTCTTATCAAGCAAACCTCCCAAGGAATTTCCCACCCTGCAATCTTTGCCGTTCCTCACAAATTTAGTGGTCAGTTGGAAAGCCGCTTCTGCAAACGACACGCCGAGGGAAATGAGCTTTTGCTAAAAATTGGAGAAGGAACAAACTGACCGGCTCTTTGGAGAATGACACTTTTGTGGTTTGCGAATATCACCTTTCCGTCTGCCGCCCTTGAAGTGTTTCAAAATTCATGTAGCTTTTTGCAAAACAAGGCCCCAACGCCTCTTCAAAAAGAGATAGAGGAAAAGGTTGCTTCTGAAATTCACTTCATCCCCTTTTACCAACAGTGGCCCTGAGAGAGACATCTGCATTGGCTCAGAATCAGTGGTGGGTTTCAAAAATTTTTTACTATCGGTTCTGTGGGTGTGGCTTGGTGGGTGTGGCTTGGTGGACGTTACAGGGGAAGGATACTGTAAAATCTTGACTCCCATTCCAATCCAGGGGAAGGTTACTGCAAAATCCCCATTTCCTCCCGATCAGCTGGGACTTGGGAGGCAGAGAATAGATGAGGGCTGGGCCAGTCAGAATTTTTACTACCGGTTCTCCGAACTACTCAAAATTTCCGCTACCGGTTCGCCAGAACTGGTCAGAACCTGCTGAAACCCACCTCTGCTCAGAATACTGTATCTAGTTTTGGTCACCATATTATTGAAGTATAGTAATCAAATTAATAATGTCTATTTGCATTTATTATGAATTGCTTACACTTCTATATAATTGTTACTGACTGAGCCAATATTTGCTGTTTGTTTCTGATACGATATACTGCCAGAAATCATTTGTTATGAATTGAGCTTTGTTATTGGCTTCTGCTTATATTATTGTATACTGTCAGAAAGTAGTTGTTAGGAACTAATTCTAGCTTAGTAAATTGTAACCTTAATATTGGTTGGCATTAGTGCAAAGTGTGTTGTCTCGCTTCTGTGTCTCGCTTCTATTCTTGGCTTGAAAGCTAGGCACATCCTTGAAAATATAGAAGAGACTGTTACCCAGGAATATCAGGCCCCATAGATAAAGGAACCAGGGTGGGGAGTTTTCCTGCCTCATAAATTCTGAATCCTGAAAACATTCTGACGAATAAACAACTTGGCCAAGGGGGAGGGGGAGCCGCCCCTACACAAGGCTATTTGAATGCTCCATAGCAGTGGTGGGTTCCTCCCGATTTGGTCCGGTTCGGCCGAGCCTGTAGCGGTGACGATATGATGTCACCGAACCGGTTCTCCCCCCCGCCCTCCCACCCCCCCCACGTTATTCTTACCTTTTATTTGGTCCCACCCCCAATCTATTGCTGCCTCCTGAGTCCCAGATGATGACTAGAGGGAAAAAAACTGTTTAAACTCTTGCCGCGGGGCTTCAAAGGGCCGTCCTACAGCTGATCAGTGTTAAAAGCAAACAAATGAGTCGGGTCGTAAGTGCGAGGACTGGTCGTAAGTGCGAGGACCTTCCAGAAATGACTTTGACCAGCTAGCCACGCCCACCTAGTCACATGACCTCCAAGCCACACCCACAAAATAAGCCATGCCCACAGAACTGGTAGTAAAAAAATTTAGAACCCACCCCTGCTCCATAGATAAGGTGGACAGGGACAGGGTCCTGAACAGGGGTGAAATGCTCCCGGTTCAGACTGGATCGCCCGATCCGGTAGCGATGGCAGCGGGCGGTTCAGAGAACCAGTAGCAAAAATCCCTGCGCCCTCCCCACCATACCCAGCTGAGCCGCACGATCATCAGAGGCTTTTTGTTTTTACTTTTAAAAGCATTTTTTCTACAACCTCTTCCGACGAA
Organism: Pituophis catenifer annectens; assembly: GCF_029215685.1. Classification (NCBI taxonomy): domain Eukaryota; kingdom Metazoa; phylum Chordata; class Lepidosauria; order Squamata; family Colubridae; genus Pituophis; species Pituophis catenifer. The sequence goes on along the minus strand of NW_027256995.1, from coordinate 26,378 downwards.
AAAATGCTTTTAAAAGTTAAAAAAAGCCTCTGAGGATCGTGCGGGTCAGCTGGGATCGTCAGAGGCTTTTCAAACCATTTTTTTCTGCAACCTCTTGGCCGAAGAGGTGGTTAAAAAAAATGCTTTGAAAAGTCTCTGACGATCCCAGCTGAGTTGCCTGATCAGCAGAGGCTTTTCAAAGCATTAGAAAAAATGCTTAGAAAAGTTTTTTTTAAAAAAAGTTGGCCACGCCCACCCAGTCACATTAGCCCCCCACCACCAAGCCACGCCCACAGAACCAGTAGTAACGCATTTTACATTTCACCCCTAGGCCTGAACAAAGAACACTTTAAAGACCACGTTGCGAACCTTTGTCTCTGATTGGGTAAACTTTGTTCCTAATGGTGCAAAATGTATATAATACTCTGAGCCACTCTCACAAGGCTCTGGCTATTCCTTACATGAATTTCATTTGTATGTTTTGGACAGGGTTGGGCATCAAACATTTTAGCAAGGGGTTCTCTGCCTGGTTGCTGGGTGGGCGTGGCCATGGTGGGTGTGGCCTAGACGGCCTCCTGCATAAGGTGAACAACTTTTTTACAATGAGAAGGAGGACATGTGCATTTGTGCCGTGTCGTGTTTCGGTAAGAAGTAAACAAAGCCACTTGCGCGTGACGCACTCTTGCACGCGGCACACTCTCTCAAAACAATTCTCCTGCGCGGAGCGCATGCGTCTCAGAATCGCATCTCGCCGCACTGTACCGAGCCTTGATGAATTGTCATGTCAAATACAAATACATCACATCACGTGCAACGGATCAGATCGGCATCGATCGAATACGGAGATTTACAGATTAGTCTTCAAATATCGAAAAGGAGGACATGTAGGAGGACACTTTTCGAGAAAGGACAGAACTTACAAAAGAAGGACTGTCCTCCCTAAAGGAGGACGATTGGTCACCTTATCCTACACCATGGTGGCGGGGTGGTGGTGGTTTGCCCTCCCCGGCTCTGGAGGCTTTCCTCAAGCCTCTGGGGGGGCGAAAACGGGCCTGTTTCCAGCCTTCCCGGATTTCTAGTAGGCCCCGTTTTTCGACCTCCCCAAGGCTCCGTGTGCACCATGCACTTACCTGCATCCAAAACGGACCACACGGGGACTCCTGGGAGGGGCGGGGTGGGGTGGGTGGGGCCAGCCAGGAGTGGGATTTGGGGGTTGTCCGAATTGCACAGAATCTTAGCTAGAATTTCTCCCGAACCCCTGCGAACCTCCAACAGTGCACCGCTGGTTTTGGATATAGTTCTGTCACCCAGCTTTTGCTTTGGCCATAAATAAAAGCTGATATTTTTTTGCAAGCCTCGTCACGAGTCTTACTCTCTTTGGCATCTCAGTGGCTCGGGGAAACTTCTGGGATTTTACATTATGAAAAAGATGTTGAGACTTTGGAAAGAGTGCAGAGAAGAGCAGCAAAGATGATTAGGGAGCTGGAGGCTAAAACAGATGAAGAACGGTTGCAGGAATTGGTTGTCTGGTTTAATGAAAAGAAGGACCAGGGGAGACATGATAGCAGTCTTCCAATATCTCAGGGGCTGCCAGAAAGAAGAGGGAGTCAAGCTATCCTCCAAAGCACCTGAGGGTAGAACAAGAAGCAATGGGTGGAAACTAATGAAGGAGAGAAGCAACCTGGAATTAAAGAGAAATTTCTTTCTGAGAACAGTTAACAATTTTACTGTATAGTGCAATATTAATGCAATATTGGTTTTCAGTTCAATTGTATAGAATGTGAAGGATGTGTATTTGTGGGTGGCCTGATTTATGACCATCAGGACGTATGACATGAGGTCATAAATCCACGATGGTCATAACTCAAGGACTACCTGTACTCCAAACAGGGAAATTAGATGGACTGTAAGTGACAATTCTGGCTGTGTTTATTTCTTTCTGTTGTAACATTTTATTAGATTATATACAATAAAATACAAAAATGCAAAAGCAAATAGTAGGACGCAGTGGGGAGGGGAAGGGGAGAGAAAAGTGGCGGGGGGAGAGAGAAAAAGGCTTTGACTTCCAACTCTCTTTGTTGCAGTAGAATAAACCATTATCATCGAACCTCAACTTTTTACTTTTCCAGAATCGTATAAATTAATCAATCTAACACGACAAATCAATCTAATCATCCCAAAATCAAAGTTTCATTTCCCCCCCCCCACCTCAAGCACAAAGTCCAGAAGCGGTTTCCATGTAGGTACTTACAGTATATTCTTTTTCATTAAAATGGTCAGTTTAGCCATCTCTGCCAATTCCATCAGCTTCTGTAGCCATTCGTCCATGGTGGGGATCGAAATGTCCTTCTATTTTTGTCCATACAGCTGTCTTGCTGCTGTCAACATATATAACATCAAAGTTCCACAATTTTTTTTCCTAAGTCTTTTTCCATTAAGCCCAAAAGAAAAGTTTCTGGTTTTCATCTTTATCTTCACTTTAAGAATTTTCTGTATTAAGTTCAAGTTCAAAGTTCAAAGCCTTTACTGTCATTGTACATCATGTATACAACGAAATTGCTATAGCCTCTACTGGTGCAGTCCATACAATTATTAAGTCCATACAAGTATTAAGATATGAATCCTACTCCAATATTTCTTTGTTTTATCACATGTCCACCAGAAGTGGGCTTCACATACTGTAGCTACCGGTTCGCCCAGTACTGGAAATATGAGCATGCACACACACATGCGTGCGGCATCACAAAACATGGCAATTCGCTCGCATGAGCCATCCGTGCATGCCTCAAACAACACAGCAATTCGCTCATGCGTGCCATCCGTACATGGGTGTGGCATCAAACACACAGTGATATAGGACGGGATTGCGCCTGGGCAGGTGGGTGGGCCCCCCTGCAGGTCGTCACTACCAGTTCGCTGGTCTGAACCAGCTAAATCCCACCTCTGATGTCCACCATAAATAGTAAAAGGCCCCTTCTTTAATTCTGCTCTGTGTTAAAAGAAGATTTTTTTAAAAAAAAGGGAAGCGGAGATACTCTAACACTCAAATCAGAGATTGGCTATTGGATTTCAGGAAAAGATAATTCCATTAGCTTGTTGACTACCAATAATAGTCAAGAACCTGTAGGTCCCATTCTCCTGCCCCTCCCCATGTAAGTTGGAAAGCTGTATTAGATATCACAGTCTTCCTCAGCTTTTCAGTAAAGTTCCTGATAGGTTTCTCTCAGCTCTCTGAAATAGAATAGAATAGAATAACAGAGTTGGAAGGTATCTTGGAAGTCTTCTAGTCCAACCCCCTGCTTAGGCAGGAAACCCTACACCACTTCAGACAAGTGGTTATCCAATCTCTTCTTAGAAACTTCCAGTGTTGGAGCATTCACAACTTCTGGAGGAAAGTTGTTCCACTGGTTAATTGTTCTGACTGTCAGGAAATTTCTCCTTAGTTCTAAATTGCTTCTCTCCTTGATTAGTTTCCACCCATTGCTTCTTGTCCTGCCTTCAGGTGCTTTAAAGAATGGTTTGACTGCCTCTTCTTTGTGGCAACCCCTGAGATATTGGAACACTACTATCATGTCTCCCCTAGTCCTTCTTTTCATTAAACTCAGGTGACCAGATTTTAACATTGGTAAAGAGGGACATTGTGGGCGTGGCTTATTTTGTGGGCGTGGCTAGCTGGTCATGTGACTGGGTGGGCGTGGCTAGCTGGTCATGTGACCGGGTGGCCATGGCTATGTGTATAGGGTAAGGTGAACAGATTTTAACATTGGTAAGAGGGACACCATTGTGGGCGTGGCTTATTGTGTGGGCGTGGCTTGGAGGCCATGTGACTGGGTGGGCGTGGCTAGCTGGTCATGTGACCGGGTGGCCATGGCTATGTGTATAGGGACTACTCAGAGGGCTGGAAAGTCATTTCTGACAGGTCCTCACACTTTTGACTGGTCCTCACACTTATGACCATCCTCACATTTATGCCCGTGCAGCATTCTTAACAACCATGTCACTCATTTCACAACTGCTTCTCTTCACCATGGTGACAAGATAGGGAAAAAAACGTAAAATGTGAGGACAGTCGTAAGTTCGAGGACTGGTCAAAAGTGCGAGGACCAGTCAAAAATAACTTTTTCAGCCCTCTGAGTAGTCCATATGCATAAAAGGATACAGTAATTGAGAGGGATGAAGGAAGGGAAGGGAAATTAGAGTAGGAGTGACGGTTAAGAGAGGGAGGAAGAGAGGAGGAGAAGGAGAAAGGAAGAGGAAGTAGGGAGGAGAAGAAGAGGGGGGGAAGAGAAAGTAAGAAGGAAAGAAAAGAGAGGTGGTAGGTTTGAGGAGAAAGATTGCTGTACAATAAAAAAGATGAAAGGGAAGAAAGCCAACCCCAAACAAATATAAAGATATTAAGATAAAGAATGAATTGTTAAACTTTAAAGAATAAAAGAGAACAAATATGAATAAATAGCAATAATTAGAAACACACATACATACAATGTATTTTCTTTGAACAGAATATTTGGCTGGTTCACAAATTTAAACAGTGTTTAGTCATTTCAATTAAATTTACAATTTCTATATTTCCTTTTTGCCATATTTATTCCTCATCTATTTTTTTAAAAAAACAATATTACCCTTCATCCTCATCTCTAATCTTAATCAAATTCAATTTTTCCCTTCTATTCTATTTTATACCCCTTCCCATTGTCATCTATTTTTATATCCATCCTCACATTGGTTAATTATGTAATTATGTAATACAGTTGTTTAATACAAATTCAACATTTTAATATAAATCAATTAGTTATATAACTATCTTTTTTGTATATTAATCAATATGAACATGAATATTCCAATTATTTCCATGCAATCCAATTTCTTACAAATCAATTAATTATACTTACCAATAATAATAAACCAAATAATTTCCCCCATATATTCCTCCAAACCACAACTTAACCATTTCTGCTTTCAACACAGTATACAATTAATAATATCTCAATTATTACAATTCCCTAGTTAAAAAGAGCTTTTTTTGTGTGTGTGTTTTAAAATCTTGAACTCTCCTCTTTTGCCCTAAATAATTTTCCATTGTTTGCACTTACCTTTTTTGGTGAGGAAAAGGAAAATAAATCTGCTGCCTAATTTTCCAACGTTGCAAGCAAACCGCAAAGCCAACAGCCTGTTTTACTTTCACTTTCGTTTTGAGCTTGGTTTGCACAAAGAGGAAAAAAAAACTGAGCAATTTAGCAAGAGCAGAGCCCTGTGCAAATCAGCTGAGAGGGGGAAGCCGAGCTAATTAACGTAGGGCGGCCCTTTGAAGCCCCGCGGCAAGAGTTTAAACAGGTTTTTTCCCTCTAGCCATCAGCGGGGATTCAGGAGGCAGCCGGGAACCAGGAGGCAGAATGAAAAATCGGGACTTTTTTAAAACGCCGCGGGACGCGGGACAAATTGCTCAAAAGTGGGACTGTCCCGCCAAAAGCGGGACGTCTGGTCACCTTACATTAAACTAGACATACCCATTCCCTGCAACCGTTCTTCATATGTTTTAGCCTCCAGTCCCCTAATCATCTTTGTTGCTCTTCTCTGCACTCTTTCTAGAGTCTCCACATCTTTTTAACATCACGGCGACCAAAACTGAACACAGTATTCCAAGTGTGGCCTTAGAATACTTAGAAAATAAATCCGTAGTGTTTAGGGCTGGAGGTGTTGAAACAAGGTTTAGGTTAACGATATTTTGATCCACCTGCATTTGTCTTGGCACGTACATTAGGCCAGAGTCCAGATATAATCAGCTAAAGTGGCATGAAATATTGTATTCTTCTTATTTTCAATAAGTCTTGGACCTTGGTTCAGTCAAGCCATTGACATTAATCCTTGGCAATGTGAAGGAATAAAATTCAGGGTAATCGTGTTACACCAGACCTAATACGGCTGATTTACTGGTCTCTTTTATTGACTGGGGAGGAAACTCGGTAATCATTAGGGAAACTGTCATTTTTCACTCTAAATGTTTTAGTACATTTTTTTTGTTGTTGACAACCTGGCTTTACAGGAGCCCAGAGTTTATGTTTTTGTGTATCGTACATAAGCTACAAGGTGACGAAGTCTCGTCCTTCCTCCTAAATTAGTTACCAAAATATTTGTACAAGCTGTATTATGATAAACTGTTGGAAGAATAATTTGGGGCGCCATGAGCCAGGGTGGCTCAAGAACGAATCAAAAACTAAAATTTTTTAGACTAAACAGCAGTCTAATGCCAGTTACTTAAGAGACGATTAAATATAATAAGCGGGATTTATAGATGGCTGATATATGAAAATATAGTTGAGGCAAATTATTGACTTATACTATTTTGAGAAGAATAACAGATCTCTGCAGTGCTGTGCCTTAGGGATGTGGAAGAAGACCTCTAACTGAGTGGATTGGAACCTTCTATTTTGGACTCTTTGAAAAATGGATTACGTATATGTTGAGCTATAAGGCACGAGAACTATGGGATTGGGGCATGCAGAAGATCTGGTTGTTACCCTAACATGGTGGTTGGAATTAATAATCTATCTGAAAGACACTACAGAAGATACTATATGGAATATAAATGTAAAGTCACTCGGGTGGTTTTTTATATACGAAAACATTTATTATTGATGGGGGCAGATGGTAATTGAAGATACTGAATATACTGTTGGAAATAGAACTTGATGTTACCCTAACATGGGCGATGGAATTAATAATCTAGTTGAAAGACATTATAGAAGATATCATATGGATTACAAACTTAAAGTCATTTGAGGATTTTGTTTATATATGGAAATATTTTTTAGTGGTGTGGTGTGGGCAGAAGAACAAAGATATTAAAATATTATGTATGGTAGACCTGTAGGAAAATGGGTGGAGATAGGTTAGGTTACTGATTGTTTAGTTTAGGAAAAGGGATGTTAGGTTCAGATATTAATATACGTAAAAGATTTGAATTAAGAGATATATGTATGGGGGTGGAGGAAATGGGTAGATTATGAGTTGAATAAATGCCAAATTAGGATTTATTATATAGTTTTATAGCTGAAGGTTGCTTTGAAATGTATAGTATAAGGGGGATATAATAACAATGTTAGAAAGAAATGGTTAGCATGTGGGGGGTGGTGTAAAAGGATGGTAAAGTATTATTTAATTTGATATCAATGATTTTATTTTGAAGAAGCCATGGGGGGAGGGGAGGGGGAGGGGGGTTAGGGAGGAGGGGGGAAAAAGGGGGAAAAATCTGTATTTGAAAAACTTTTTCAATTAAAAAAAAAAGAACGAATCAAAAACAAAATCCAGACACACTGTGAGAAAGGAGTTTTATTTTATTCCCAAGAACAAAGAGATTTTGCAATAGAGGTGAATATCTGTAGCTCAGATGTAGGATGGAGGGTAACGGTTCATTCTCCAAGCTTGTGGGATGGTTTCCAAACGTTTTGTTACCAAGCTGGGTAACATCTTCAGTGGAGTTGCGGGGATGTCAGTGTTCGTCTGTTGATAAGGGCTTCAGGTGTGGGTGTGTCAAGTGTTGTGATGACGTCAAGTGTGTCAAGTGTTGTGATGATGCTGTTGTCAAGTTTCCGAAAGATGCCCTAATTAATTCATGATCCATGATCCAAACGTCAAAGGAAATATAGTCATTTATTAGGAGCAACATTCCGGCAATACTGGGATGCAGTTAGGACTGATCCTCCATAGATTTACGTTCCCCTATGACCCTGTCTCTCCCCTCCTCTCTGGCCATGTCATAAATCACATTCTCCAATTAACCACTTTGGCTGGCTGTGAAACCTAACGCCCTCCTTCTGATTGCGGTCAGAAAGAATGTATGGAATTCACTTCAGTTCTCCCTCCCTCCTGCTCATGGCAACTTGAAAGCTTTGCAAGTTGACAGTTGTGATGACTCACAGCTGTGAGTCCTGTGACGGGTCTTGTGATACCTCAGGTCAGGGTCCTTGGGAGGTGAACTGATGATAGCCAAAATCCTCCAAACCCTAGGAATAACAATAGCCTACAAACCAACAGCCGCACTCCACCAGGAATTATCCAGAACCAAAGACAAAACACAGAAGGATGAAAGAAACAATGTCATCTACAAAATCAACTGCGACCACTGCAACCAATTGTACGTAAGACAAACAGCACATCAATTAAAAACCAGGATTCGCGAACACCGGCTGACAGTCAGACGCCACAATCCCAAATCCTTAATCTCTACCCACACCGACATCAAAAGAGCACCAGTTCGATTGGAGCAACATAAAAATTGTCAGCCACACTACTACCTGCCACGCTCATGAGTTCATCGAAGACCTGGCACTCCACAAGCAATTCTATCAATAGACACACTGACCTACAACCAGCCTATGAACCCCTCAGAATCCAAATCAACCGCATAGATAACTAGAGACGGCACTGACCCACAACCAACCCACCAAATTCAGTGTGATGAGTCAGCTGTGAGTCTTGTGATGAGTCTTGTGATAAGGAGATTTCCTCATTTTTACAGCTTTCCGATACCGGCATCTTTGGTAATATCTATTTTATCTTTTGACCAACTATATACACATACATTTTATATATTTCTTATTAATTCCTATATTCACTACAATATATACCTATCTATTACACATTAACTATTTCGTTCCTCTATAATATCTTCTCTTACGTTTATACGTTTATACATTGATTTTAGATTCTTTCTCCAACCAGCTATACTATCTATTCCATGTTTCGTAATAAATCGTTTTCTCTCAGTCTTTTAGTTCCATTGTTAATTTATCTGCTTCTGCACATTCTCTTTGATAGACTAGATCAGGGGTGTCAAACTCAAGGCCCGTGTGCCGGATTCGGCCTGTGGGGTGCTTAGATCTGGCCCACAGGGCTGACCTGGGAGCAGCGGCCCGGCCCGTGGTGCCTCTGCAAGCAAAAATGGAGCATGCGGCCCTCCCAAGCTCTGTTTTCACAGGCAGAGGGTTGTAGGAAGCCGTTGCAGCCAAAAACGGAGCTCGGGAGCCCATTTTTGCTGGCAGAGTGCTCGGGCCACCACAGGTGCCCCCAACAAGAGTGATGTCGAGCCACGCCCACCCTGGCCACACCCAACCCAGCCTCCTCGCCCCCCCCCCCTGCCCGCCGAAGTCAAACACAACTCTGATGCGGCCCTCAATGAAATCAAGTTTGACACCCTTGGACTAGATGTACTCAGTTCCTCTATCTTCTTTCCCCTTGGATTTCTGGAGAAACTTAAATGCTTTCAAAAGTGTGCATCTGAAGGAGAAAACCCACCGTGAATTCTAACCACTGAAACGTTGTGCTGAAATTCGTCTTCGGTGTATATCTGGGGAATCCTTTGGGAGAGGGCGATGCAGAAAGAGACAAGGCGAAGTTATTTTGTAAGGTCATTTCAAGGTAAAAATCACTGTTGTAAAATACGTTCTTCCAGCCGCAGGTACTCACCCAGCTACTATAGAATGCAGATGTTGTGGGTCGAGACGGAAAGGCAAAGAGAGATTAAATCCATCTCTTCCGCAAATGACAATCTCCCATGATGGAGATTTTTACAGAGGGGGGAGGGGGCGTCCATTTTTTAATCAGAATTATTTATAGGATTAAACCCCACCTGACCCTGGGAACTCCAGATTTATTAAACGTGAGGTGTGTATGTGTGTGTGTGAGAGAGAGACTGTGTGTTTGTGTGTATGTGAGAGACTGTGTGTGTGTTTGTGTGTGTGTGTGTGAGAGAAACAGAGAGACTGTGTGTGTGTTTGTGTGTCTGTATGTGTGTGAGAGAGACTGTGTGTGTGTGTGTGTGTGAGAGAGAGAGAGAGAGAATGTGTGTGTGTTTGTGTGTCTATGTGTGTGTGTGTGATAGAGAGAGACTATGTGTGGTTGTGTGTGTGTGAGAGAGAGACTGTGTGTTTGTGTGTATGTGAGAGACTGTGTGTGTGTTTGTGTGTGTGTGAGAGAGAAACAGAGAGACTGTGTGTGTGTTTGTGTGTCTGTATGTGTGTGAGAGAGACTGTGTGTGTGTGTGTGAGAAAGAGAGAATGTGTGTGTGTTTGTGTGTCTATGTGTGTGTGTGTGATAGAGAGAGACTATGTGTGGTTGTGTGTGTGAGAGAGAGAGATTGTGTGTTTGTTTGTGTGTGTGTGTGAGTGAGAGACAGAGAGACTGTGTGTTTGTGTGTCTGTGTGTGTGTGAGAGAGATTGTGTGTGAGAGAAAGAGACCTCTGTGTGTGTGTGTGTGTGTGTGTGTGAGAGAGAGAGAGAGAGAGAGAGAGAGAGAGAGACTGTGTGTTTGTGTGTGTGTGAGAGTGTGTGTTTGTGTGTCTATGTGTGTGTGATAGAGAGAGAGACTCTGTGTGTGGTTGTGTGTGGTTGTGTGTGTATGTGAGAGAGAGACAGAGACAGAGAGACAGTGTGTGTGTGAGAGAGAGAAGTGTGTGTGTGTGTGTGTGTGTGTGTGTGTGTGTGTGTGTTTAGGAAATAGGTGGGGAACAAGTGCATTTCTGGGGTTTGAGAAGAAATATGGTGCCACTTTTTCTGAGCCTGAATTTCAAATGTTCCCCTTCATTGTGCCGTAAATTCAATAACAGAAGTTCCCAACGTTCGACCACAACTGAACCCCCAAATTACTGTTGCTAAGCAAGGCAGTTGTTGAGTGAGTTTTGCCCCATTTTATGACCTTTCTTGCTACAGTTCTTAAGTGAATCACTGCACAACCGGCTAGTAACCCGGTTGTTAAGTGAATCTGACTCCCCCATTGACTTTGCTTGTCAGAAGGTCGCAAAAGGGGATCACATGACCCCGGGACACTGCAACCGTCATAAGTATGAGTCAGTTGCCAAGCATCCAAATTTTGATCGTGTGACTGGGGAAGCTGCAATGGTTGAGAAATGGACATAAGTCACTTGACAGTCCTGTTGTGATTTCCAATGGTCCCTAAACAAATGATTGTAAGTCGAGGACTACCTGTTGTAGCTATTTATCATGGAATTATAAAAGTGTAATCTTTTGTAAATTAAGCGCCAGGTTACTCTGCCCATGTATTTTTCCTCATAGAAATATGAGAGGCTTACTATGAATGTGTTCTGGGTATTATTATGTTTTGGCTATTTATCTACTTGATTCTCTAAATGATTTATAGGGTTGCCTGCTATACAATAGTGACTCTGGGCAGAGAACCGAAAGTAAAATGATAATAAACAATAAATAACCCATGACATAGCTTTAAAACAAAAACGGCAAAACAAAAACCACACCACTTGTTGTCGTAGCCTTGTGAGGTGGTCCAAATCCTAAGTATGCCCAGATGAACTAATTTTCTATAAGATTACAGAAACAGAAACTTGCAAGTGTGAAGGTGCCTTTCTCCCTAACTGAGTTGTTCATTAGATTTTTGTCCTGCTTCTATTGCGTTATTCGAGACAATGAACCTACAATGAACAAACTCTTTCTTCCTCCTATTTTCCCTCCAACAACAACTCTGTGTGGTGGGTTAGGCTAAAAGAGAGGGACTGGCCCAAAGTCACCCAGCTGGCTTTTATGCCTAAGGCAGGACTAGGACTCACAGTCACCTGGTTATTGGCCCAAAGTTACCCAGCTGCCTTTAATGCCTAAGGCAGGACTAGAACTCACAGTCACCTGGTGATTGGCCCACTGTCACTCAGTTGGCTTTCATGCCTTAGGCAGGACTAGAACTCACCGTCTCCTGGTGATTGGCCCAAAGTTACCCAGCTGCCTTTAATGCCTAAGGCAGGACTAGAACTCACAGTCTTCTGGTGATTGGCCCAAAGTTACCCAGCTGCCTTTAGTGCCTAAGGCAGGACTAGAACTCACAGTCTTCTGGTGATTGGCCCAAAGTTACCCAGCTGCCTTTAATGCCTAAGGCAGGACTAGAACTCACAGTCTTCTGGTGATTGGCCCAAAGTTACCCAGCTGCCTTTAATGCCTAAGGCAGGACTAGAGGGGTGGGAGGGCCCAGGCAGGAGTGGGATTTGGGGGTTCTCCGAACTGCACAGAATCTTAGCTAGAGGTTTTCCTGCGAACCCCCAGCAGCCCACCCCTGCGTACACACACACACATACATAAACACACACATACAATTTTATATATTTAGCATTGTAGTAAACCTGGGAAGCATAATGTTACAATAATATTCTTTCCAAATTGACCTATAGAATAACAGAGTTGGAAGGAACCTTGAAGGTCTTCTAGTCCAACCCTCTGCTCAGGCAAGAAACCCTGTACCATTATAGATGTTAGGATATGGTTTGAGCCTAACAAGCTGTCCAGGCAATATATGTGTTCTGTGACTTTAATATGAATATGTATTGTGTGACTTTAAAGTTTTACTGCTGATTCATTGTAATGCTGAGTCATGCTGTAATTAGATAATCACTGGTTGTAAATGTATTTAAGAAAGGTACTGAAAAGTATTCAGTTGATGATATGCTACCATAGTGGGTGGAGTTGCTACCATTGTGCTATCATCGTTGGATGGATCTGCTACCATCGTGGTTTGTGAACCAGAGTGAGCTTGTTATTCTAACCAACTACTGTTTGTATGGTAAGAAGATTCTTGTATCACTGGACTGATTTAACTGGCAAAGACTTGGATTGATTTAAAGACTACGAGATTGTTTTTTCCCTATAAAGTAAACTTTTGATAAACCAATTTGCACATCTCTTATTCATTGCTCTCAGCAACGGTTCTCTGTGCTCTACACTCTGCTGGTTGGTAACACAACAACAATATCCTTAACAATAGACAAATGGTTGTCCAGTCTATTCTTAAAGAAGAGCACCTAACATTTCACAATATTTCATAATCCAGCTCAGTGAATTGATTAATTACCGGTATTAATAAATTAATCATTCAACTGACATCTTCATAAGTGATTGAGATGAGGGGATAGAAGGGGAATTCATCAGATTGGTAGGTGACACCAAGCTGGGGGGGGGGAATAGCCCACACTTTAGAACAGTGGTCCCCAACCCCCGGTCCGCGGACCGGTGCCGGGCTGTGGAGTACCTGGCACCGGGCCGCGCAGCGGCCGGGGGACATAAACGCTGCAGCGCAAAGGCTCCTGGGCCGTGTGCAAAAGCTCCTGGGCCGTGCGCAATGGGCCGTGCGCAAAAGCTCCGGGGCCGTGCCCCCACCCCTGTGCGCGCTCAGCGGGCCGCGGCGATAAAAAGGTTGGGGACCACTGCTTTAGAAGATGGTGTCAAGATACACAAGGATCTTGACATTCTTGAACACTGGGCCCTAGCCAACAAAATGCAATTTAGTGGTTAAAAAAAGTAAGATTTTACACGTAGGCAAGAAAAACCAAATGCACAGGTATAGGATAGGTGGTATCTCGCTCAACAGCAGGGAAAGGGATTTAAGAGTCCTAGTGGACAACCACTTAAATATGGGCCAGCAGTGAGCTGCAGCTGCCAAAAAACCCAATGCAATCCTAGTTTGTTATTCTGTCTGATTTCAGGAAGATTTGCATCCAAGCAATGCATTTCTGACCAAGATGGCAATCAACATGTGAATGCTCCAACACCGGAAGTGTGGTAGACAGGTAAATCCCATTATCGTTTTAAAGAGACAAAGACCAAAATAATCCTGGAACAAAGTTTATTCTTTGCAAAGGGCCTTTCTCTCTAAAGTAGAGAAAGACGGAAATAAAACAATTTACACGAGTTTTTATAGTCTTCAGGACATTCAGAATACACGTCAATAAAGTACCTTGGGAATCAGTTTCAGATCTTACATAACATCTTATATAACATATGCAGTACATAATTCCACCCTGGAAATTCCCCAATTCCCAACAGAAATACCCCTCAAAAACATCAATTGCGTACTTCCTTTAATTAATGAGGACAAGTTGACCCAAGAACATATTTCCTGCAAAACAAACATCCTCTAAAAAAACACAGGAATTACACACTTCCTTTCTCATGTTCTTAAATGTCAGCTAAATTATATAATCAGGTTAGACAAGGTAAAACAAAGCCTTAACATGATTTCAAAATGGCGTAACTCAGGTTATGCTTTTACAGGAATAATTCTTATTTTCTCACAATCCCCAATTCTCCTCTTCATTATCTTTTATTCCTGTAAACTATGAACATCCTGTAACAGTATAGAAACTCTTCTCCATACAATAGGTAATTTGGTCAATGCCATGTTATCACATAAAAACATTAACTTGTAAGGAACTTGTATCCTTAGACATAAAAATGTAACCCTTCCTCCAAAATCCAAAACTTCTTGTATGAAGGTATATAATTACCAAATAGCTCAGTGCATTGCTTATATAAAAATTCCATTCTATTTGTAAGGCCAATGTATTGAGGAACTATCTCATATGTACGTTTGCACTTGGCACACACCATCTTCAAAAGATGACTTAATACATTTCTCAGCTTCCTCAGTGGTGTCTATTAGGGTTAGTGGTGTTTCTATAAAAGAATAACGGTGCTCGAATTCAGTATGGAAACATAGCTGCTACCATGTTATAGGATAACTAGGCAACACAGCTAAAATCCCCATTCCTATCCACACCTGTAGAATAACAAACACTACCACAAAAAAAACCCCATTATTCCTAGTGAACTAGCTCCCCCAACATCAATCAATCAATCAATCAATCAAGGAGAACTTACATCCACTGGATACCAAAACATAGATTTACACCAATCAATAATATCTTTCCTCAATACAATCAAAAACACAACAAGAATTATTACCACTCCTAGCCAAATACAAAATTCTTCATAAAACTCTTCTTCCATCCATTGGTCCCCAATAATCTAAGGTTTGTCATAAAAAAGTCAATTTAAAAGGGTTTGCAGGTTCCGCAACAACCGTCCTTCCATAAGGCAAAACCACCAGTCCCTTGACTCTGGAATAGCATACCCAACCTTGTTCCTTAGTCCTTACAGCCGATTCAGTAGTCAGCAAAACTTGGAACGGTCCTTTCCACACCAACTGCAACTTCTTCTCAGTAATGGCTTTTATTGGACCCAGTCTCCACTTTTGTATTCATGTGCTTGGAAATCAAGAGGTGGATTCTGTCCTTTTTACCTTAAATGAGAAAAACACTGGGACAGTCCCTGTATATATATTTTCAGAAAAAACATCCTTCAATTCTATCCTAGGCATCTCAACTTTCCCCACATATGACAATCCAAACATCATTTCATACATAGATATCCCCAGATCTTTCCTAGGACTAGTTCCTATTCTTAATAGAGCTAAAGGCAAACACTTCATTCAAGGTAGTTGAAACTCTAACATTAATTTTTATAACATAGATTTACTTATCTGATTAGCACATAAACAACACCCTATAAAACTTAGCATAAACAATAAATGTAATTGCCAATCAATTCCTAATTGTTCCATAAGCTTCATCACCTTGGACAATGAAATGTATACCCCTATCACTATCAATAAGATCAACCAATGCATATTTGAGTATTATTCACTCCAATATGATTTAACAATCTTCTGAACACCTATCTTTACACAAAGATTACATATATCAATAGTCACACCACCAGCATTTCAATGTAATCTACTTAGATTCACTGAAAAGGCCAAATTGTCAAATCTCTACATATTTTTTACATACACAATGTATTCATTTCCGTACCATTTATATAACTATTGTATAAATTATATAAACCCCTAGACACATATATGCATATACATTTAATAAAATCAATAAGTGCTTGCGTTCCCCAATAGGTTCCCTCATGCACTCATTCAATCACATTCCACATCACAACTTTAGTAAAAATTTGCACTCCATCTTATTAATCCATTTCCCATTCACTTACACACCCCTTCATCCACTATTTATATAATATCAAGTTTAGAAGGATCCTCAGCTGCCTTTAAAACAGCTGTGATAAGTTCCACCTATAGCAATTCCTTTTACTAAATATCAACCCCCTTTCAATCCAGATTATCCCAAAAGTATGTAAGATACCATAAGCATAGGTTAAATCAGCATAAATATTCCCTACCTCATTAATTAATATGTGCAATGCTTACAATAAAGCAAAAACCTCACATGTCTGCACTGACCATTCAAACGGTAACTTTCCCGCTTCCAATATCTCAATAGTGTCTCCATTCACAACTGCATCACCATCCAGTCTCATCCCATTCTCAATTCATTTATTCATAACCACACAATTTCCCATCTCTCTCTCCTATTGGTCAAGAGAACCAAACTCTCTTGAGACAATTTTAAAAACCTAGCATTTGTGCACCACCTTTAGTTCCCAGTCCACATGCGAACCAACACTCCTTCGGCTATACCATCTTCCATTACTACAGACAAGTGGAAATTTTTCCTTAAACTAGGCAAACATAACACTGGAGCAACACTACATTATTACTTTCTTCAACTCTTCAACCTTTCTTCCAAACAACTTAGTTTAAAATTAACTATCAATAAATCAATAAAGTCTCAATAAATACTCAACTCTCCCCACTTCAGAGGAATCACACCACACTTCTATCACAATTAGCTAAACTATTTCCACAAGCTTCAAAGAAATGCAAAGCTTAATCTAAATTCACAAGTCTATACAGACTAACTTACAAGTAACTTCCTAGCTAACCAGACCAAAAGTTATCTTTACCTTCTACCAGTAATTCTTCCCTCAAGGGAACATCCTTTACCTAGACAACACTAAGCTAAAATAACATAGTCAACTATTCCCCAGACTATCCAGTATCCAATATCTAGAAATCTCCTTCTCAGCATTCAAAATCATTCAAAATACACAGACACAAAAACATAAAAGAGGGTAATAAAAAACTTCAAAAAGCAAAAGAAAATCACCTAATAGAGGTACTCCGGATCTCTACTCCCAAAAACTTTTCAAACTTTCAATGTCACCTCACTAGAGCAGAACAGGAAATACATCTGCATAGCTGCCAATGCAGTCAGAAACAATGCAGAATCAAATCACCCATTCGCCCCTCCTTTTTCTCAGACAAACTCAGCAAAGGAAAAAAAATGTGTAAAAGGGAAAACAAACCGCACCTTCCCTCCCCCCTCTTATTCAGAACAAAAAGACGGGGGAAATATAGAGAAGAAAAATACTACTCCTGTCTCCAATTAACATCGCAAATACCTCTACCTAATCCTACTTCTCCATAGGATCTCTCTCATCTCTCACTTGCTCATTCAAACACTTGCTATTACAACATAACAACAACTACAACAACAAACTCTTGCCACTCACTATTTCAATATACAAAAGAAGATTTCTCAGGTTCAACACACAGGCATTCACAAATATCAGGATCACCTTACCACCCCCATTTAAGGGCTTACCACACACACTCATATTTATTCTGCAATCAGACCTTTTAGTGTATTCCAACACACACATGCCTTTTCCCTACCAACTAGTCAGCATAAATACTTCAAGGAACTTTATTATCATTCTCAGTATTATTATTTTACAAGACAATGAGCTCTATTGCCTAAACAACTCTCATTACACACACATATACCATTTAACAACATTTGCAAACCTGGAATAAAACCTGGAAAGGTTCCATCCCTTCAGATACCCATTTCATTTTTATCCTTGACATCTTGTAGCCCATTCCTCAAGCAGTGGAAAACTTCAGGATGCAGTTTTTAATCAAAAACTTGATTTCGGGCCCTAACCACACCTGTTCTCCACAGCTCCAGGCTTAAGCCAAGAAGGTCACTTAATTAGCCGGCATACACATATCACCATCACATCACATTAATCAAAGACAAAATATTCGCATTCAACCTCAGGTAAGAAGAACAATAAACCTTCCTTACCACATTCCTACAGAGTTTTCTGCCTCATCCAAGAACAATAAAGATCTGTATACCAAGCTCACATCCCAGAAGAGACAATGCATCTCTCCCAAGCAGATTAAGAACAAATATCACATCCAAACATATAATACACTTTCCACAACTCAATTTCACATTCTTCAACAATGGCACATCAAAAAGGTATACCCTTGACACCCCTTATCTTAATAGTTACAACTGTGTGATGCACTCCTCTAGGCAATTTACAAATATAGATTCTAGTCACACCCGTATCTATTAGTAACACATGATCTTCCTCTTCTGGACCCACTAATCATCCTCTTCTCAGGACAAATTCTAGCAAAATGCCTCTCCTTTACACACACAAAGCACTTCTTGCTTTCCAATCCACCAACACTAGACTTTTTTCCACTGGAGTAATCCTCTCCCAATTCCAGGACACTGTCGCCACATTGCAACCAAAGTTTCACAAAACCTTTTCCTCTTCTACCTAACTCCTTTCCCTCTCCTGTCTGTTTCAACACAGACACTATCATTCATCATTTCTTTCCTTCTTTTTCTCTTCTAGTCTTGGCCACGTCCCTATTCACATAGACCTTTTGAGCTTCTTTCAACAGAGCAGCAATATCAGTAGTAGCTTCTGTATGTCTGGCCATGATTTCGTCACAAATTTCATTTTCATTAAGGACTCATAAGCCGGCGTTTCAGGAGAAAGACCAGTGTGCTTATTCAAATTGTCCTTAATATTTTCCAGAAACACAGACGGTGTTTCTTCCCACAACTGTTCCACCTCAAAAACTTTTGTTTCTTCCTTGAGGTACAGCTGTTTTAACTCCCTCCATTTGCTCCCGATCAGCTAAATTATTATTATTCCAACCAGGATCAACTAATGGAGATTTAACATCTGCAGCAACGGGCTGAACAGCCCCCACTTGGGTTTTATCCCAACAAAAAAGCCATAGCTGCCTTTTGAATTTGTGACCTCTCCTCAAGGGAGAACAAATAACCCAATATATGCTGTAACTCTGCAAAAGTATACAGATTGGTTCTCAGGAATAAATCCAATGACTCAGACAACTTGATCAGATCCGCCTATAAAGACGGCATATTTCTTTTATAATCTTCCAGATCAGAAGATGTCAAAGACCCATTCACAAAAGCCGCAATACCATTCGGCATTCCTCTTAAACGAAACATTCCTTTAGTTTGTGAACATTTAACATGAGGAGAAGTGGACGGATTCTGTTTCACCCAACTCCTTCTCCAGCTACCTATATTACTGCCCTGTTGAAGTCTCTTCCTCTCTGCTCCCAGCAACAACATCAATTTCACCCACAACTTCGACTATACGAAGGAGGGGGAGGTGGGCATGTAGCATAAGCTAAAGGATTCCAACCTTCCTCTTCTTCTTCCTTCCCATACAAAACTCTAGAACTTCTCAGGGAAGAGGGGTTAAACTACTGAACATGGAACTGAGGTTCAACATATAACAATTGAACTTTCAACTTCTTTGTTCACCAAAACGTTCTTCAAAGCATTGATCCAATATGGGTCTGACTCCCCAAACTTACTCCACCTATAATTAGGCTGTATCAACACAAACGTCAGCCAAACCTCCTTACAATAATTAATCATAATCTCCTTATCTAATACCTTCGTACAAGCTTTCAACCAATCCTCTGACTATTGTACTAACAATTTCCCTAATGGAGATATGGGGGATGGAGGATATTTCAGTCTCAGCAGCACTTTTCCCTAGTAAAGGCCCCATACTTTCTCCAACCTGTATTACACCAATTATCCACACAAATCATACAGGCCATACACACACAAACATACACAAATCCAAACCACCAAAAAGAAAACTTATACTCACTCCTGGTGCACCGAAGTCTTCAGGAACATTCCTCTCTCTGTCCAGGCATTCAGGTCTCTGCCTCAAGGTTCATAGAAAAGCAATTCCGGCTGGAAAGGAAATAACCCCATCTCACTGAAATCAGTGTTTGTGCGCACGTATCAGGGAATTCCATTCCAGACAGAATGTTTTCAGTCCCTGTTCGGGCGCCAATTGTGGTAGACAGGTAAATCCCATTATCGTTTTAAAGAGACAAAGACCAAAATAATCCTGGAACAAAGTTTATTCTTTGCAAAGGGCCTTTCTCTCTAAAGTAGAGAAAGACGGAAATAAAACAATTTACACGAGTTTTTATAGTCTTCAGGACATTCAGAATACACGTCAATAAAGTACCTTGGGAATCAGTTTCAGATCTTACATAACATCTTATATAACATATGCAGTACATAAATTCCACCCTGGAAATTCCCCAATTCCCAACAGAAATACCCCTCAAAAACATCAATTGCGTACTTCCTTTAATTAACGAGAGACAAGTTGACCCAAGAACATATTTCCTGCAAAACAAACATCCTCTAAAAAAACACAGGAATTACACACTTCCTTTCTCATGTTCTTAAATGTCCAGCTAAATTAATATAATCAGGTGTTAGACAAGGTAAAACAAAGCCTTAACATGATTTCAAAATGGCGTAACTCAGGTTATGCTTTTACAGGAATAATTCTTATTTTCTCACAGGAAGTTTTTAAGAAGAGATGGACAGACATTTGTTTGAAATGGTATAGGATTTTCCTGCTTGAGCAGGGTGTTGGACTAGAAGACCTCCAAGGTCTTAACCGAACCGTAACCCTAATTCTATTCTATTCTATTCTATTCTATTCTATTCTATTCTCTTCTCTTCTCTTCTCTTCTCTTCTCCTCTACTCTACTCTCTACTCTATTCTTCCATTCCATTCCATTCCATTCCATTCCATTCCATTCCATTCCATTCCATTCCATTCCACTCTTAATTCAATTCAATTCAATTCAATGCCATGCCATGCCATGCCATGCCATTGCCATGCCATGCCATTCTTTATTCTTCTCTTCTCTTCTCTTCTCTTCTCTTCTCTTCTCTTCTCTTCTCTTCTCTTCTCTTCTCGTCTCTTCTCTTCTCTTCTCTTCCCTTCCCTTCCCTTCCCTTCTCCTTATTCCATTCCATTCCATTCCATTCCTATTTCTCTTCTCTTCTCTTCTCTTCTCTTCTCTTCTCCTTCTCTTCTCTTCTCTTCTCTTCCCTTCCCTTCCCTTCCCTTCCCTTCCCTTCCCTTATTCCATTCCATTCCCATTCCTATTTCTCTTCTCTTCTTCTCTTCCCTTCTCTTCTCTTCTCTTCTCTCTTCCTTCTCTTCTCTTCTCTTCTCTTCTCTTCTCGTCTCTTCTCTTCTCTCTTCTCTCCTCCCTTCCTTCCTTCTTCCTTTCCATCTCTCTTCCTCTTCCTCTCTCTCTTCTCTTCTCTTCTCTTCCTCTTCCCCTGTCCCTTCCTTCCTTCCCTTCCCTTATTCCATTCCATTCCATTCCTATTTCTCTTCTCTTCTTCTCTTCCCTTCTCTCTCTTCTCTTCTCTTCCCTTCTCTTCTCTTCTCTTCTCTTCTCTTCTCTTCTCTTCTCTTCTCGTCTCTTCTCTTCTCTTCTCTTCTCTTCTCTTCTCTTCTCTATCTCCTTCTCTTCTCTTCTCTTCTCTTCCTCTTCCCTTCCCTTCCCTTCCCTTCCCTTTCCCTTATTCCATTCCATTCCATTCCATCCATTCCATTCCATTCCATTCCATTCCATTCCATTCCTATTTCTCTTCTCTTCTCTTCTCTTCTCTTCTCTTCTCTTCTCTTCTCTTCTCTTCTCTTCTCTTCTCTTCTCGTCTCGTCTCGTCTCATCGCGTCTCGTCTTCTCTTCCATCCATTCTCTTCTCTTCCATTCCATTCCATTCCTATTTCTCTTCTCTTCTCTTCTCTTCTCTTCTCTTCTCTTCCTCTTTCTCTTCTCTTCTCTTCTTCTCTTCTCTTTCCCTTCCCTTCCCCTTATTCCATTCCATTCCATTCCTATTTCTCTTCTCTTCTCTTCTCTTCTCTTCTCTTCTCTTCTCTTCTCTTCTCTTCTCTTCTCTTCTTGTCTCGTCTCGTCTCATCTCGTCTCGTCTTCTCTTCCATTCCATTCAATTCCATTCTATTCCATTCCATTCCATTCCATTCCTATTTCTCTTCTCTTCTCTTCTCTTCTCTTCTCTTCTCTTCTCTTCTCTCCCTCTCCTCTCCTCTCCTCTCCTCTCCTCCCCTCCCCTCCCCTCTCCCTCTCCCCTCTCCCTCTCCCTCTCCCTATTCTATTCTATTCTATTCTATTCTATTCTATTCTATTCTATCCATTCCATTCCATTCCATTCCATTCCATTCCAATCCAATCCAATCCAATCCATTCCTTTCCATTCCATTCCATTCCATTCCATTCCATTCCATTCCATTCCATTCCATTCCATTCCATTCTATTCTATTCTATTCTATTCTATTCTATTCTATTTAATTTAGACATTTGGACACGGAGGAAGGATACTTTTCACGGCAGGAGATATCTATACCTTTGAAATACAGTTCTCTGAATTTAAACAGATGAGTCTTTGGCTGTCCTGTTTAATGTATGGATATTGGCATTTCAGCCTGAAGAAATCGTTACTCTTTGGTTGACATTTAAGTGGTAGGACTACCTCACCACAAAACTGGCAACTGCTATAAGGCAGGAACATGAAGCCTGGTGTGGCGGCGGCAACTTTTGGTGAAGGTTAAAGCAGAGGTGTTCAAACTTGGCCACTTTAAAATACGTGGACTTCAACTCCCAGAAATCCCCAGTTCAGCAGGCTGAGAGTTGAAGTCCGCACATCTCAACATTGCAAGTCTGAAAAATGTCTGTGGAAAGGAACATGTGGAACTTTGGGGGAAATTCTTTGATTCTCACGGAGTGAAACAATATTTCAGTCCTACATGCAAGTAAGACCTCAACTTAGGACCGTTCAAAGTTACAACAGACCCTCCCCAGCAGTGGTGGGCTTCACTTACCTTTGCTACCGGTTTGCTTGCATATGCACACTCACTTTCGCTCACACATGTCACTTCTGCGCATGCGCAGAGCGTATATTTGATGACATCCGGGCAGGTGGGCGGAGCCTTCTGCCTCCGCTGCTACCAGTTCGCCCGAACTGGGATGAACCAGTAGCAACCCACCACTGCTCCCCCAGGGGTACCCATGATCTGGTTCTAAAATTTCAATGCTCTCCCCCGCAGTCATGTGACTGCATTACAGACACTTAGCAACCAACCTTTAGCGCTGTTTGAGGTCACATGACTACATTTTATGATGGATTTACTGAAAACCGGCATTTACTTCCAGGTTTTTTTTTTGGCAAAAGTGACCCATAATGGATCTTTGGTTGACTTTATTACTGTGATAGAAAATGTCATAAATTTGGGTCAGTGGTATAGGTCGCAAGTTGAGGACTCCCTGATTAGAATATTTTTCAAGAGTTTTATAAAGGTTTTTTCTCTTGGCCCCTTGGCAAGCTTACAGATGCCGTTCACACAAATATAACTTGGGAGAGAGTTTCCACACAGTCTTCAAAGTTATACTTTTGTTGTGGCTCCGTTGCCTGAGCCTGGGCTATCGACAAATGCAGACTCTGAGAGTGAGGGGGAGGAGTTGGCAAGGCCTCCCTCTCCAGGACCCCTCCTCTCTGGCAATGCCTCCGGAGGACACCGAAGGCCAAACGATAGGCTCAGAGCCAAGCACGTCCACGCAGCCACAGCGATGAAGAAGATAAATTCTGGCTGGACCCGCAACAGAGGCGCAGGGAGAAGCATGCACAGCAGAAGGGAAGGCATGCCAGAGATTAGCTGAGTCACTGGACCACACCCCACAGGGTATAAATGTGGGTGTGGTGGCTGATTCAGTTTGTGACGAGCAAAAACTGGAAATACTCCATGATCTCTGCCTGCTTTATCGGACTGCATTTGGATTAATCCTTGTATTGTTGACACTCTGCCTGTTTATATCGGAATGCTGGCAGTCTAATCTTTGTTTTGTGTGAGTAAAGTCTGAATTGGCAGCTAGCCACTGGGTTGCTGCCAGCTTTATCATCAAAGAGTTTTGTCATGTGGCTTATTAACTCCGGGTCGTCTGTGGGGGTGCATGAGTGGAACGGGGACAGAACAACCTTTGGGGTTGGGTGACATGTACATCAGAGGTGGGTTTCAGCAGCTTCTGACTGGTTCTGGAGAACCGGTAGCGGAAATTTTTGAGTAGTTCGGAGAAACCGGTAGTAAAAATTCTGACTGGCCCCGCCCCCATCTATTCTCTGCCTCCCAAGTCCCAACTGATAAGGGAGGAAATGGGGATTTTGAAGTAACCTTCCTCTGCCCATGCCCACCAAGCCACACCCACAGAACCGGTAGTAAAAATTTGTGAAACCCCACCACTGATGTACACCATGATTTGTTTGTTTGTATCCTGCCATTTTATTATTTTTTTTTTACAAAATAACTCAAGGCTCAAGATGAATGTATCCAATCATCTAACCAAAATTAGTGGACCAGAGGAATGCTGTCAATACAATTCAATCAATAAGATCAATCAATAACACTCCTGGCACAGATATTTGTTCTTGGGAGAGTCCAAAGTGGTGTCAAAGTGCAAATGCATCTCTTTTTTTTTAAACCACTGTGATGAAGCCACTAAGTGGGATAGGTAATGTAACCCAATGTTAGAATAACTCTAGAAAGAGTGCAGAGAAAAGCAATAAAGATGATTAGGGGACTGGAGGCTAAAACATATAAAGAACAGTTGCTGGAATCGGGGATGTCTAGTTTAATGAAAAGAAGGACTAGGGGTGACATGATAGCAGTGTTCCAATATTTGAGGGGTTCCTACAAAAACAAGGGGATCCACCTATTCTCCAAAGCACCTGAAAGCAGGACAAGGAACAACGGATGGAAACTGATCAAGGCAAGAAGCAACTTAGAACTAAGGAGAAATTTCTGATGGTTAGATCAATTAATCAGTGGAACAGCTTGCCTCCAGAATTGTTAATGCTCCATAACTGGAAATTTTTAAGAAGAGATAGGACAGCCATTTTTTAAAAAAAATTTGATTTATATGCCGCCCTTCTCCGGAGACTCACGGTGGCTTACAATGCGTTAAGCAATAGCCTTCATAACTTTTGTATATTTATACAAAGTCAGCTTATTGCCCCCACAAACTGGGTCCTCAATTTACCTACCTTAGAAAGGATGGGAAGGCTGAGTCAACCTTGAGCCTGGGGAGATTCGAACTTGCAGTAATTGCAGGCAGCTGAATGTTAATAACAGGCTATTAGCCAGCTGCGCCCAGCTGAGTCCTACGGAGATAGGGCGGGCATATAAATTAAATTAAATAAAACATAAATAAATTATGTAGGGTCAGAGCTGGCTTCACTTGGGAACGTGCTGACATGAAGCTTCTAATAAATAACTGGATTTCTTTTGAAGCTCGACTCGAGGCTCATGATTTAATTAGGGCGTCCGTGGGAACCCTGACAACGCAGGACATGTTAGCCTGAGATTGGGCAACCCATTTGTCTAAAATGGTGTAGGGTTGCCTGCTGGAGCAGTGGGTTGGACTAGATGACCTCCAAAGTTCCTTTCCAACTCTATTATTCCGATCTAACCCTCTGGATGCCAATCATACTTAAACACTGACCATCCAGCCTCTTGAAAAGTCTCTACCCAAAGAGAGAAGATTAATTCTAATATGTCAATATGCTTAAAATGTTGACCATCCAGCCTCTTGAAGAGTCTATCAAAGGAGAGAAGGACTAAACATTAAAAAAAAAAAGCCCTTGCATTTCAGGAACATTGTCTAAATGCTTGGTTGAAACATATATATATATATATTTTTAAAAAAGGAAATTCATAAGGTCATTCTCAGCAAATCACTCCGGGCAGCTCACAAATGCAAAATAATAAAAACAGCTTAAGTACAAACACAGCAATAGAAAATGGGAAAAATACCAAAGCGGAGGCATCGTGAACATAATCTTCAAATTCCACTGAAGTTTGGCTCCCCTAACAGTTTGGATTGTGGAACAACCAAGTTTTTGAAGCCTTTCAGAAGGTCAACAGATCCAGGGCCATTCAGATTTCTGGGGGGAGGCTGTACCACAGAGGGGGAGGCTGTTACCACAGAGAAGGCACCCCTCCATCATCAGCAGAGATGTTTTCACTGAGGACATCTGGAACATAACCAGTAGTGAAATCTAAAATTTGTTACTACCGGTTCTGTGGGCGTGGCTTCGTAATGGTGAGGTAATGTGACTGGGTGGGCATGGCCAATTTTTTTTTTTTTTTACTTTTAAAACCATTTTTTCTACAACCTCTTCGGTGAAGAGGTTGTAAAAAAAAAATGCTTTCAAAAGGCTCTGACGATCCCAGCTGAGTTGCCTGATCAGCAGAGGCTTTTTTTCTCTTAAATGCCTCTGACGATCAGGCAACTCAACTTGGATCGTCAGAGGCATTTAAAAGAAAAAAAGCCTCTGCCGATCAGACAAGTCAGCTGGGATCGTCAGAGGCTTTTGAAAGCATTTTTTCTACAACCTCTGAAGAGGTTGTAGAAAAAAATGCTTTAAAAAAGCCTTTGACGATCC
>NW_027256994.1:37646-92698 GCF_029215685.1 Pituophis catenifer annectens | reverse complement strand
AGATCTAGAAGGAGCCTTGGTAGTACAGTGGTCTAAAGCACCCTGTTATTAAGACCAGATGCCTACAATTACTGCAGGTTCGAATCTCGCCAGGCTCAAGGTTGACTCAGCCTTCCATCCTTTCTAAGGTACGTAAATTGAGGACCCAGTTGTGGGGGCAATAAGATGACTTTGTATAAATATACAAAAGGATGAAGGCTATTGCTTAGCGCATTCTAAGCCACCCTGAGTCTCCGGAGAAGGCGGCATATAAATCAAATAAAAAAAGAAAAAAAAAGAAAAAAGAAGATAAGAGTCACACCTACCCAGATCCAAATGGATCAGCAAATGAACAGCACCCCCAGCTGGCTGGCTAAGTCCCTGGGCCCTGTTTCTTTGCTTCTTCTGGGTGCGAATGATGCCAGCTCTGAGAACGTGCCTCTTCTGAAGGCCTCCATGCTTAGGCTGAGCACGTGGGGCCTTCAGAATTTTTTTTTTCTCCTACAAACCCCAGTGTGAGATGATGCTAAACCTTGCACAGCCGCATTAATCAGTGATCGCCGTTTCCATCAATTCATGCCAGCTGATTGTCACTGGTATCGAATACCCACGTAGTACCATCTATTTGTGCGAACGGGTGCGCCTGAAAGACTGATGGGAGACCCACTTGCAACAGAGGGCTGAATCCAGGAAGATTTCGGCTTACACAGTATTTACGTGCAGGGTGGATTTGACTTAAATCCCATCGATTTAAATCCCATCGATTTAAATCCCATCGATTTGCTATTTTTTTTTCAGGGCGGCCCCGCGGGTCAGATCTAAGTACCCCACGGGTTGGATCCGGCCTCCTCACGGGCTTTGAGATTGACACCCCTGATGCAGAGGAAAGCCGGGCAATTTATTCCGACTGTACATGCGGCTAGCATCATCAGATCAACTTTTAATTTTTTGGGGGGGAAACCCTTTTCTCTTCAAGGTTTCTTGTGCCTTGCGATGTCTCTTGCTGTGCCGGATTGATTTCAAAATGGCAACGTTGGCAGCCTGTCTTATGTTTATCTTCTCTCTTTCTCTCTCTCTCTCTGGAGTTCATGGCGAGGCAAGAAAAGGGGGAAAGATGGATTATTATGTAAAGAGGGAGGGGGAAAAAAAAAAAGAAAACCCCCGCAAGAATAGAAAGCGATGTTTCCCGCAGACAGGCAAGCTGGGTGTATGTAATCTTTTCTTCAGGTCTGGCTCTTTTCTTCCACCGTGAGGGAAAAAAAACAAGCCGCACGAGGTTCGGTCTTTTCTTCCGACACCTTTCGGTACAATGGCTCCCTGCCCAGGAAGGCCTCGCACCACAAGAGCAAGCCAAAAAATAATAATAAAAAAAAACACAACACAACAAAAACAAAACACACACACACATACACCCTTCCTTGTGATCTTCTTCGGCAGGGACCGGAAAAAAGGCTGGGGCCTTTTATGTCGGCTTGGCAAGCTCAGATCCGAGGAGGGAATGGAGTCGAGAGAAAGGCGCGACCGAGCATTTATGTGATATGTTGCATTTTTAGCACGGCCTTTCTCCTAGACGTGACCCCGGGGCTAAGAAGCGAAAGCAAAATGAGGTGTGCTC
Source organism: Pituophis catenifer annectens (assembly GCF_029215685.1). Lineage (NCBI taxonomy): Eukaryota > Metazoa > Chordata > Lepidosauria > Squamata > Colubridae > Pituophis > Pituophis catenifer. Next base: position 91,104 of record NW_027256994.1, on the reverse strand, counting down.
CAAAGAGAAATAGGACGTCGGATTTGCAAGGTTGGGAAAAGTGGGATTTTTTTGGGGGGGGGGTGTGGAGAAAGGTCCCTGTCGATCAACATCATCGTTTAACGACCCCATAATCCCTTGTGGGGTGGAAGTCTGGGCAACCGAATGGAGCTAGCAGTGTGTTTACTGGCCGGATGCCCTTCTTCTCGCCAGAGCGGAGTTTTGTTCGGCAGATCTATTTCTCATTGTGCCCAGAGAGAGAGAAATATCTGCCTCTACCTAGGATCGAACTCACAGCCCTCCTCATTGTGAGGGGAGAGCTTCACCTCTAGGCTATGCACCACTCATCATCATCTTTTAATGACCCCATAATCCCTTGTGGGGTGGAGTCTGGCAACTGAATGGAGCTGAGTGTTTATTGGCCGGATGCCCTTCCTGTTTCCAATGCAGAGTTTTTGTTCAGCAGATATATTCTCATTGTGCCCAGAGAGAGAAATATCTGCCTCTACCTAGGATCGAACTCACAGCCCTTCTGATTGTGAGGCGAGGGTTCCACCTCTAGGCCACCGCACCACTCTAAAGGTCCCTGTTGATGGAACTGGAAAATATAGGTAGTCCTTAACTTACAACAGTTCGCTTAGTGACCATTCAAAGTTACAATGGCACTGAAAAAAAAGGGACCGGTGTCCTTTTTTCACACTTATGACCGTGGCAGCATCCCTGTGGTCATGTGATTAAAATTCAGATGCTTGGCAACTGACTCACATTTACGACGGTTTGCAGTGTCCCAGGGTCACCCCGTCCCCTTTTGCGACCTTCTGACGTGCAAAGTCCACGGGGAAGCCAGATTCCCTTAACAACCGTGTTACTAATTTCACAACTGCCGTGGTTCACTTAACAACCATGTGAAGAAAAGTCGTAAAATGGGGCAAAATCCGCTTAACAAATTTCTCACTGAATGCCATAAATTTCGGTGGGCTCAATTGTGGTCGTACGTTGAGGACTACCCGTAACATTTCCTGCCGTTAAGGATGTGCCCAGATTTGGGGTCACACGTTTACTTCTCAAAAGTCTTGGAAGCGCCCCAAATTTGGGGGAAATGCAGCGAAGAGAAGAATCAGGGTAATTCTGTGTCCTCAAATGCCTGCTGGTGACACATCTGTCAGGCTGGAGCTGGCTGGGAAGGCTGGGAGATGTAGTCCCAAAGACGTCTGGAGGCAGAAAGAAAGGTAGAAAGCTGGATGGGTCTGGAGGAGGAGGAGGAGAGGGCATCGTGGGAAAGGCACCGCAGGAAGGGAAAAACAGCAAAGAAAGAGGACAGCAAGAGGACTGTCGTATCTGCACGTGTGAAGGAAATGGGGGAGAGGGAGACGAAGTTTGCCCCACTTCACAGGGTGGTTGTTAAGGGGGAAAATAGGAAAATAAGAGCGTTTGCTATCAACAGGCATAACAACATCTATAGATTATGCAACCAGCCTAATCTATAGAGAACAAAAGACTCCACCAATAATCAGCATTCAGATCAGCATGGATGAACTCCAAGGGTAACTTCAGACCACAATCAAGTAAACAATACCGCAATCGAGAAACTGCCCAAGAGCCATCCGTTAAACAGCCCAATTAAAGAATCTCTTAAGACCCATCTCCACCAACACAAGGCAGGCAAATTCACCAGAATAGAAACTGAAAGCAACGCCCACTCCTTACTAGCAACTGATGATGTTACCAGGCTGGGTAATGAAACGTCTGCAAGAAAGCAAGCCAGCTCGGAGACCACCAAGGATCCCCACTCCCCCACGACATTAGCTATGTTCACCGCCTTGAGTTCTTTATACAAATGACAAAGGTGGGATGGAAAGAAATAAAATAAAAGACAGCCACGCCAAGCTTTCGAAGGTGACTTTAGAAGCAGGCTGGGAAAATCCGCAGCCGAGGAGCAGAGTTATTGGGGGTCTATAGAGCAGTGATGGCGAACCTTTTCGGCACCGAGTGCCCAAACCGGAACACGTGTGCATGTGTGCGCGCTGGAAACCTGAACATCAGCTGGCCAGCGCACGCATGCCTGTTTTTTGGCTGTTTTTCAGGTCGTTTTTGGCACTGAAAAAGGCCCCAAAAAACGGCTGGAAAACGACTGGAAGATGGCCTGGAAAACAGCCCCAAAAACAGCTGTGCTCCAGCGCCTGCAAAGACCAGCTGGCTGGCGCACATGTGCACGCCGGAAACCAGAAGAGAACCTGGCAATGGCGTGCGTGCCCATAGAGAGGGCTCTATGTGCCACCTCTAGCACCCGTGCCATAGGTTCGCCATCTCAGCTATAGAGCCTCCAGAGTAAAAGGCAGTGAGACAACGCCCCCAAAAATCTCTCCATATTCACTTTTTTTTTAAAAAAAAATTGATTTATATGCCGCCCTTCTCCGGAGACTCAGGGCAGCTTACAATGCGTTAAGCAATAGCCTTCATGCTTTTGTATATTTATACAAAGTCAGCTTTTCTTTCTTTCTTTCTTTCTTTCTTTCTTTCTTTCTTTCTTTCTTTCTTTCTTTCTTTCTTTCTTTCTTTCTTTCCTTCCTTCCTTCCTTCCTTCCTTCCTTCCTTCCTTCCTTCCCTTTCCTTTCCTTTTCCTTCCTTCCTTCCTTCTTTCTCTTTCTTTTCTTTTTTAAAAAAAATGATTTATATGCCGCCCTTCTCCAGAGGCTCAGGGCGGCTTACAATGCGCTAAGCAATAGCCTTCATCCTTTTGTATATATTTATACAAAGTCATCTTATTGCCCCCACAAACCGGGTCCTCAATTTACCTACCTTAGAAAGGATGGAAGGCTGAGTCAACCTTGAGCCTTGGCGAGATTCGAACCTGCAGTCATTGCAGGCAGCTGGTCTTAATAACTAGCTTAATAACAGGGTGCCTTAGACCACTGTACTACCAAGGCTCAACCACTTCTCGACTGTGGTTGAAAGCCAGGACTTTTGCTTTAGGTGAATTTTAAATTTCCCTGCCACGCAAAGAGCCCCCCAAAATGGGATCACGAAACAAAACTGTCCCGAAAGATGCGATCGAAATTAGCCGAAGGAGGGAAAAAAAAGAAATCCTTCGCTCTTGATTTTGATTTTTCTCGGCAGGTGCCGAAGACCAACGAAGACTTATCTAGCAGGTAGATGTTTTCCTGGCACGAACGGTGGAAGAGGAAAACAGGGAGGGGGGGCTTGTGGTAGCGGGCGGCAACTTTTTGGCCCTGGTCTGATTCCCAAGACGGATCGGTCGGCCTTGAGCAAATGGGTTCATCTGGGAAAAAGAGGTCAGGTTGAGTCACATGAAAAGAGTTTGGCGGGTTGCGTTTTGAACTCGCAGCTCTTGGGACCCCACCAGCCATCAGCCAACAAGGAAAAAAAGACCCACAAGGCAAAAATAAATAAATAAATAAATAAATAAATAAATAAATAAATAAATAAATAAATAAATAAATAAATAAATAGTTTTCGCCAAGTTCCCATCTGGGTCAGTTTCAAAGGGATCGAAAACAACAGCGACACTATTTCTAATGGTTTCCCCAGCCTAGAAAAGCCATTTTTCTCGCTAGAGGAGAGAAAAAAAAAAAGAGAGAGAGAGAAAACCGAAGAGGCATTTTTTATTTTAAAAAATAAAAATGTTTTTATTTTAAGAACAAAACAAAATGTGGAAGACACTTAAACACACACACACACACACACACACACACATATATATGTATGTATTTATTGATGGTCTATCGTAGAGAAATGCACAGGATTTATTTATTTATTTATTTGGGGGGGACCATGGGGGGGCAAGGGGGAGTGGGCTGGAAAGGACGAGGAGGAAAACAAGAGGGAAGGGGGGGTTCGGCGGAAGAGTGGGCGCAGGGTGCGAAATCCGACACCAAAGGCAAAAAACAGCGATTGCCACGAAAGTGGTCGCCATGGCAACCCCCCCCAACTTAATATTTCAGCCCTTTTTTCTCCAGCCGCAGCGGATTAAATATAATGACAAGATGTTCCTCCTTTGGAAGGAAGGAAAAGGGGGGGGGAGAGAGGGGAGGGGAGGAGGAAGGGGAAAAAAAAAAGCAACCTGTTGCCATGGCAACGTTGTCGCCTATCAAATAACCACAGGGGCTGGACCGCAAAGGAATATCAAAAAGGATGGGGGGGGGAGATAGGCGCCTCCCCCCATGGGTGGGTGGGTGGTGAAGAGGAAGAGGAAGGGGGCGCTCCACCTGGGGGGAATTGCTCTTTGGAGAGGTGATTAATGGGGGACGGACGGACGGACAGGAAGCTTTGATCCCCAGTGGCTAACCAGATCAGGAAATCTCCTTAAGCCAAATGTACTCCCACCCACCCCAATTTCACCCCACTGCTTGCCCTGGTGGCTTGGCCCAACTGGACCCATTTCACAGAAGGATCCGTAATCCAAGTGTGCACCAAAATTGCCAGCTTCCAGGCCCGGAAAGCTTGTAGCCCCCTTTAATCTCGGGCGGCGGAGGGGGGGGGGCGGCAGGTCGAGCCAACATCAAACACCGATGCTTCCATTGTTAACGTTGTGATGATGGGGCTCTCCTGAAGCAGGTGAGACCCTCATTTTTGGGAGGGAAAGGGGGCTTCCCAGCTGCTCAGACCGAATGATGGATGCACAATTTTTAAGGATGCATAAATTCCCCACCCACCCCCCGCCCCGACGCACACATCCGCCCAGGCTGCGTTGCAATCGGTGGAGGCCGTCCTGCTCTCCCCTTCCCACATCTGTCCTGTCCTTTGGTACTTCCATTCCCCTCCAAGGTGGCTTCCCTTTTACAGGAGGGGAAACTGAGGCCGACACAACTGTCCCTCTCTGTCTCTCTCTGTCCTCTTTCCATTTCTTTCCTAAGGGATATGGGAGACGGTTGCGATGAAACCAGCCGAGCCAAGGAAGGCATGTCGTATCCTCACCAGGATTTCGGGCGAGCAGAGAAATCCGGACATCAGACGGTGAGAGATTCCCCAGAGGAATCTGGATGGGACAACCCTCAAATATGCAGGAATTCATTCGGTTTTTCCTTGCATCAGTATGGATGAATACTGACCGTCCTGAATATTTAATGCACAAAGATGAAAATAAACATACTTGTGGCCGGCGTTATTCCGGGGTGAGGTTCTTGGAAACGAGGCAACCGTGTCCTCTTTAACACTAAACATTATAGGTTATTAAATTATAAAATGAAACAAAATACTTATCCAAATCAGGAACTGCAAGCAGTCTAAATTGCAAGATTTCACTGCTCGTCAATTCAGACACTGTTGGTCTTCCTGAACCCCCCCTTTTTTTTTGGGGTGGGGGGAGGATGGAAGAGACCAACATTTGATCTTCTGCAAAATTGGAATAATTTGAGCCTACGTTTCTCCGAATTCGCTTCTCTTCTTTTTATCGTTCCACTGTTAATCCCCAGCATAATCATCTTTATGATTCTCGACCATGGTTGAAAGTTAGGGGTTTTGCTTTCGGGATAGCGTAGGTGAATTTTTTAATTTCGCCGCAATGCAAAGAGCCGACACTTTGCTCCCCAAAATAGGGTTACGAAACAAAATTCTCCCAAAAGAGGTGATCCGAATTAGCCAAAGGAGGGGGAAAAAAAAGAAATCCTTCGATCTGATTTTGGCTTTTCTGGATCACAGGTGTCCTTCAAGATAAATCTTTCCGAACGCTTCTCTCGTATCGCCCGTTCTTGGGATGTGACCGAGACTTCATCTGAACGATGCCGGAAAGAGGGGGCAAAAGGATGCCAGGGCAAAACAGTTGCAGTGGCAATTTCCTGGGTTCACGCACTTGCTAAACCATGGCCACAAATGTTCAGACGGTGCTCCGAAGCAAGGCAAACTACGGGATGGCATAGCCCAGGTAACAACTGTAAGTCGAAAGTAATCCCGATGCAAAACCCCCCCACAATATTGCACACAGTAGCCTTGCTGCAGAAAATGGGGGAAAGTGAAGAGGAACAATTGTCTGAATCCCTTCCACAAATACACACTTGACAGGGGTTTGTGGACAGTCTGGATTATCCAGCTAACACCAAATCCTGAGCAAAAATAAATTAGCCTTTGAAAGAATGTAATCTACCTCTCTCTCTCTCCCCCTCCTTAAAAACATACATAAACGCACATATGTATCCCCAAAAAAATATGCAAAAAAAAATATTAATGGATATCTCAATTTAATTCGCGTCACGGTAGATGGGTAAAGAATTTAAGAGGAGCAAGGAAGGAGTGGACGCAACATGTTGATATCCTCAAAGTCCTAACCCGCAACTGGTCAAAGCTTATACTTATAAGTTCAAATCTCACCAGGCTCAAGGTTGACTCAGCCTTCCATCCTTCCGAGGTAGGTAAAATGAGGACCCGGATTGTGGGGGCAATAAGCTGACTTTGTATAAAAAAAGAACACCGCTTAGGGGGGGGCGAAAGCCCTACTAAGCAGGTATATACAAAAGTATGAAGGCTATTGCTTAAAAAGCATTGTAAGCCACCCTGAGTCTCTGGAGAAGGGCGGCATATAAATCGAACCAATAAATAAATAAATAAATAAATTTGGTTTTCGTTAGCTGCCCCAATATTTCCAACTCCACGCAGCCCCCCCCCCAAAGCCACCCGGTTCAATAACCCCCACAGTACAAATCCGGCTGCTCTTAAGAGAGGTGCTATTTGTCTCAGGTGGCTGGGCGGATCTCGCAAGGACTTTCCCCAATTCTTCCTGTCCATTTGCAACAGCTGGATTTGCCCTGCCTGGCTGTCCGGGGTGGGGGGGGTGGGGAGAGTGAATGCAGGGCCCGTAGTGACCAGGCTCACGTCCCAGTTTGGGCTTCCGCCTGTACAGAAAGGCTTCTACGTACTTATGAAAAATACGCTTGATCCTGTGGTTACAGGAAGTCTGGATGCTCCCCCTAAGCTGAGTGGGGCTTCCCTGTTCCCACTCATGGAGGAGGGGGTGGGGGAAATGGATCCATGCCCACCTTCCCTGAAAGGGGAGGCATCCATCGGCATCCCTGCAGGTTGGGGGTGCCACTTCCTCCGCCCCATGGAAAGTTCTCCCCAATGGATGCACTCCCCAGAGCAGCCAATCTGGAGAAATGTTGTATCTTCCCCACAAAAACAGGGGGCCTAGCCATCTAGCTTGCTCAGGGGAGGGGTGGCGTGTGCGTGGGGGGGGGGGGGGTGAAGCCTCCCCTCAAGGCCCCCTCTCCGCTCCAGAGCCCCAGCCTGTCCAGGCAAGCCAGCCAGCCAGCCAGCTAAGCAAGCAGGCTGTCAGAATCGTCCCGTCCCTCTCGCAACGGCAGCCAATGGCTACGGCTCTACGGCCCTCCTCCCTCCCCTCTCGGAGGGCCCCCTCCTGCCAGCCCTTGCAACCGGGACAGGGCAGGTGGGCTCGGGGCTGACACCAACCCCCTTGCAGGAGGAGGAGGAGGAGGAGGAGGAGGAGGAGGAGGAGGAGGAGGAGGAGGAGGAGGAGGAGGAGGAGGAGGAGGAGGAAAGCCAGGCTGCCGGGAACGTTGACAGCTGCCAAGTCCCATTCTTGGACATGCAACCAGGGATTGGGGGGAGTGGGGGGGCAGAGGGGTGGGAAGAAGCCACTCTCCACCAATCCCTCCTCCCGGGCCAGCCCACCCCCCCTCCCGATCCCCCATCCCCCCCCCAGCCGGTCTTCTGCCTACCTGAAGGGGCCGAACAGGTCATCCATGACAGTGACAGCTTCGCCCGGGCGCTGCAACGGATGCTACCTGACCTTGCCTCTCTCTGTGGCTCCAGCAAAAGAGGGGGGTGGGCAAAAAAAACCAAAAACCCCAGGAAAAGAAGAAGCAGAAGGGGAGGGGGAAGAGAGTCGGCCTGCTTCCTCCCCCCCCCTCCCCAGCTGAACTAATCAAAATGGAGGCCCATGCAGTCCGAGGTAGACCCCGGGAGAGCTTTCGCCCGAGCTTGTGCGGTAGTGACCTCAGCCCCGCACGCAGGACGCAGAAAACTTCGCCCTTAAGACTGGCGGCACTGAGCATGTGCTGTGACCCCCCCTCCCTCCTCTCCTGTTTCCGTAAATAAAGCACCGCCACACAGCCGCGCACGGGGAGGAGGGCTGCACCACCACCGCCAGCCCAGCCACAAAACGCAGCGACGAGAAGACGTCGGCTGCTTCGCCTAGCAAGCTAGTGTGCAGGGAAGTGGGGCCCTTTGCAAGGGAGTCTGAGACGGGCAACGTACGTTCGGGGAGGAAGGTCTGGCTCCATCCAAGGTGGGGGGGGTGGGGGGGGGCTTGCACCCTCCCTAGAGGAGAAGACAGGCTGCAGGGACAGGGACTCACACACATACTCCGCTACCTTTTCATTTCTTTCGGGGAGGGGGATCCCTTCTGCCGGAGGGGTCCAGATGCACAAGCCAAGTTATAAACAGAAGGCCAGGCAGGATACAGCCTGCTTTTCTATCCACCTCACAGGTCCCCAATAGGGTGTCCTACTTACGCGGGCTTATTCCCTAAAGTTGGGGAGGGGGGGCTGTTGGACGCCACCATGCTCAGAAGCACACACACCCCAGATTGAGCTTTGGGGCACGACCCAAGCAAATGGCCAACGGATTTGGAGCAAGGATGCCAGCCTGGAAGGAGCTACCCAGCCTGGTCACGTCTGGGAAAGGGTCCAAAGGGAGCCGGGGACCCACGTTGGGCCAGGACCAATGATGCTCCCTGGGGTGGGGGTGGGGGGGGGGAAGTGGGAGGGGACAACAGGGAGGAACAGGGCGACTGAAGCCAAGGTACGATGAGTAAGAAGTCAGTTTCAGTGGGTGAAGAAGGGAGGGAGGGAGGGAGGAAAGAAGGAAGGGAGGGAGGGAGGGAGGAAAGAAGGAAGGAAGGAAGGAAGGAAGGAAGGAAGGAAGGAAGGAAGGAAAGAAAGAAGGAAGGGAGGGAGTATGGAAGGGAGGGAGGACGGAAGGAAAGAAGGGAGGGAGGGAGGGAGGAAGATAGGAAGAAAAGAAGGGAGGGAGGGAGGAAGGACGGAAGGGAGGGAGGGAGGGAGGAAGGAAGGAAAGAAAGAAGGAAGGGAGGGAGGGAGGATGGAAGGGAGGAAGGACAGAAGGAAAGAAGGGAGGGAGGGAGGAAGGAAGGAAGGGAGGGAGGGAGGGAGGGAGGGAGGGAGGGAGGAAGGAAGGAAAGAAGGGAGAAGGGAGAGAGGGAGGGAGGGAGGGAGGGAGGGAGGACGGAAGGAAGGAAGGAAGGAAGGAAGGAAAGAAGGAAGGGAGGGAGGGAGTATGGAAGGGAGGGAGGATGGAAGGAAAGAAGGGAGGGAGGGAGGGAGGAAGATAGGAAGAAAAGAAGGGAGGGAGGGAGGAAGGACGGAAGGGAGGGAGGGAGGGAGGGAGAAAGGAAGGAAGGAAAGAAGGAAGGGAGGGAGGGAGGGAGGAAGGAAGGAAAGAAGGAATGAAGGGAGAAGGGAGAGAGGGAGGAAGGAAAGAAGGAATGAAGGAAGGGAGGGAGGGAGGAAGGAAAGAAGGGAGGGAGGGAGGATGGAAGGAGGAAGGACGGAAGGAAAGAAGGGAGGGAGGGAGGGAGGAAGGGAGGAAGGAAGGAAGGAAGGAAGGAAGGAAGGAAGGAAGGAAGGGAGGGAGGGAGGGAGGAAGGCGAGGGGGTGCTAGGTCAATTCAAACATGGACTCGTGAGAATAAGGACTGACGTAAAGGAAAATAAACCGATCTTACGAAAAGGACCGAGCGAAGCATTAATAAGAGTTTTCACCCAATCCAGAGACAAACTCAAAACCCTCCGTTTGAATTACAACATATCAGAAAGAGCAGAGAAACTGAGACCTACTTCTGTGATTCTATCACAGTACCTCCGACAATAAAATAGCCTTCTTGGGGATCTCGGTGAGATCTGTTCCTTCATCTGGCCTACCTCGAAGGGCTGGCATTTTGTCCCCATCGCAGTGATCCTCCCGGGGACTCTGGTAACTTCCCCAGCGCGACTGATTCCTTCCCCCCCCCCAGCTGTTCCTTCTTCTACGGAAGGGCTAAAATATTGCAACCCTCCAGATGTTGCTGAGTTACAACTCAGGGAAGTGGGAGCCGTCCTTCAAGTAACACAGGTGGGCTCTACCTGTGGGGCATCTCCCTCCCCATCCTGGCCTGGGGGGCATTTCAAGCTCCTGGGCCTGAGTGACGCACCCCACAAAGCTATTTCTGACCTCCAAGGCCCACGCACGTTCAGCTGGTAGTCCTCAGTTTATGGCCTGAACAATTGAGGCCAAACTTTATGTTTGCTAAATTTTGTCAAGGGAATCACTGCACGGTTGTTAAGCGAATCCCGGCTTCCCCGTCGACTCTGCTTGTCGGAAGGTCGCAAAAAGGGGGGGATCGCGTGACCCCGGGAGGGGGGGGAGGATGACGACGCTATGACTGTCGTAAAGGTGAGTCGGGTGTCAAGCGCCTGAATGGAAATCACGTGACCACGGGGGGGGGGGGAGAGAGATGCTACAACGGTCATTAAGCATGAAAAATGATCCTAGGTCCGCTTTTTATGAATCTTGGGAATCTTATCTTTCCATTCTCTTTTTAATGTAAATTTTAATGTAAATTTTAATTTGTTCTTAACCTGGGGTTTTAAATTTGCCTTGGGCTCAATTGATTTAATTCGATTTTACTTCTGCTCTTAAATTTTTGTATTCTGTGTGTTTTTATCTTGGGCCTGATCACCACCCCTGAGTCCTTCGGGAGTAGGGCGGTATATAAATCAAATAAAATGAAAAAAAATGAAAATGAAATATCTTCTTGGGGCTCTGTCGCTGGCACCAGAGAAGATGCTGAAACACCCCTCTACAAATACACAGAAAAAACACACAAAGCTCATTTACATTATTATTTTTCTTTTTTCCAGAGAGAACCTCCTGCCAGGAATTTGCCACCGACTATTTTTTTCCACCTGGGAAACAACCGAGGCCCCCATGAGCTTTTCGGGAAAACGCAAATCACTTTGAGAAGGGTAAAGGGAAGGAGGGGAGGGGGATGCCAGACAGCCTCGGATCCCCCTTCCTTTTAAACTGCGCTCAGCAGGTTTTTTCTTTTTAAAGCCAGGCTAAATGAAATGCCAGCGGAGGAGATTCGCATTCGAGGCAACGGCAAGCTCATTGGTGATGCCTCCCGGGAACCAGGAGGGGCGAAACCCTGGTTCCAGCCGGCAGCGTGGCAGGAAACCGAAGAGCTCCGCGAGGAAGACAGGATAGCAGTCGTCCAATATTTGAGGGGCTGCCCTAAAGAAGAGGGAGGGTCAAGCTATTCTCCAAAGCGCCGGAGGGCAGGACGAGAAGCCGACGGAAGGAGAGAAGCCACCTGGAATTTAGGAGAGATTTCCCGACGGTGAGAATAATTAACCAGCGGAACGACTTGCCACCAGGAGTTGTGAATGCTCCAACACTGGAAGTTTTTAAGAAGATGTTGGATAACCCTTTGTCTGAAGTGGTGTAGGGTTTCCTGCCTAAGCAGGAGGTTGGACTAGAAGACCTCTAAAGTCCCTTCCAACCTATTCTATTCTATTCTATTCTATTCTATTCTATTCTATTCTATTCTATTCTATTCTATTCTATTCTATTCTATTATTCTATTCTATTCTATTCTCTCCTCTCCTCTCCTCTCCTCCATTCCCTATTCTATTCCTATAATTCTATTCCTATAATTCTAATTCTAAATCTAATTCTAATATCTTCTCTTCTATTCCTATTATTCTATTATTCTACTACTCTAACTCCAATTCTAATTCTATTCTATTCTATTCCCTGAGACTTCACAAAGCTACTATCAATTGAAGCAGGCAGTTTTGGAGCTTTAATAATATGTACTATTTCATGAAAAATGATGGATAAATGACTGTACATCTAATATGTTTATGAGAAACAAAAATAAAAACTTTTTTTTTTGAAAAAAAAAATATGTACTATTTCTTATATTCTTTCTTCTGCCAAAGAATAGGGTTTCCTGCCTGAGCAGAGGGTTGGACTACAAGACCTCCAAGGTCCCTTCCATCTTCTCTATTCTATTCTATTCTATTCTATTCTATTCTATTCTATTCTATTCTATTCCATTCCATTCCATTCCTTCTATCCTATCCTCTGTTCCATTCCATATTCTATTCCTATAATTCTATTCCTATAATTCTAATTCTAAATCTAATTCTAATCTCTTCTATTCCTATTATTCTATTACAATTAATAGAATAATTAATATATTAATAATATATATTATATAATAATCTATAATAATATTCTATTATTAATAATAGAATAGAATATTACTATTCTATTATTCTATAACTCTAACTCTAACTCTAACTAACTCTATTCTATTCTATTCTATTCTATTCTATTCTATTCTATTCTATTCTATTCTATTCTATTCTATTCTATTCTATTCTATTCTATTCTATTCCCTGAGATTTCACAAAGCTACTATCAATTGAAGCAGACAGTTTGGGGAGTTTTAATAAAGGGATCTAATATTGTACTATTTCTTATATTCTTTCTTCTGCCAACGAATAGGGTTTCCTGCCTGAGCAGGGGGTTGGACTACAAGACCTCCAAGGTCCCTTCCAACTCTTGTTATTCTAGCATTAGTAAATGGATCTAATATGTACTATTTCTTGCATCCTTTCTTCTGCCAAAGAATATAAAAATACTGAAAATAAAACCCAGCCAATATGAGACAGACCCTCAAATTTAGCTGCCGGTGGCTCAGGGCTAAGAATTCAAAACCCAAACAAAAAGTGGAACCTCCAGCTCGGTTCTCGGCACCACGCAGGTGTGAAGGCATTCCTAAGCAGGAAGAATTGACCCGGGTTCAAATCTCGAGTCTAAAGGCTTCATTTCAGAGGAGGGTCCCCGATTATAATTAACCAGACATGAAATCAAAAGGATGACATCCTTCTCGCGGAGATCCAAAGACCGCCACCCGCATACAGATAGTCCTCAACTTACGACCGCAATGGACGTTGCCTAAGTGAGACATTTGTGAAGCAGGTTTTGCCTCATTTTTACGACCTTTCTTGCCGCCGTTGCTAAGCGGGTCACTACAAATTATTAAATCAGTAACATGGTTGTTAAGTGAATCTGGCTTCCCCGGTCACTTCGCTTGTCAGAAGGTCGCAAAAAGGGACACCGCAAACTGTCGTAAACGCGAATCAGTTGCCAAGAGTCTGAAGTTTGATCGTGGCGATGGCGCAACGGTCATGTGAAAAATAGTCCCAAGTCACTTTTTTCAGGGCCGTTGTAACTTCAAGTGGTCACTAAGCGAGGGTGAGACAGAACGGCCATATAAATCTGACAAATACATAAATATTCCTTTGCGATACCGATCGGGTGCCCAGGCGGTCCTACGAGCTTGCAACAAGTCAGGAGGGCCTCACAATTCTGAAATCCTCCCCCCCCTCCCCAAATTTGGACCATTAGTTCAAGCTACAAGCAGGGGTGAAACCCAGCAGGTTCTGACAGGTTCTGGAGAACCGGTAGCGGAAATTTTGAGTAGTTCAGAGAACCGGCAAATACCACCTCCGGCTGGCCCCAGAGTGGGGTGGGAATGGAGATTTTGCAATATCCTTCCCCTGGAGTGGGGTGGGAATGGGGATTTTGCAGTGTCCTTCCCCTGGAGTGGAGTGGGAATGGGGATTTTGCAATATCCTTCCCCCAGGAGTGGGGTGGGAATGGAGATTTTGCAATATCCTTCCCCTGGAGTGGTGTGGGAATGGAGATTTTGCAATATCCTTCCCCTGGAGTGGTGTGGGAATGGAAGTTTTGCAGTGTCCTTCCCCTGGAGTGGGGTGGGAATGGGGATTTTGCAGTATCCTTCCCCTGGAGTGGGGTGGGAATAGAGATTTTGCAATATCCTTCCCTCAGGAGTGGGGTGGGAATGGAGATTTTGCTATATCCTTCCCCCAGGAGTGGGGTGGGAATGGAGATTTTGCAGTATTCTTCCCCAGGAGTGGTGTGGGAATGGAGATTTTGCAATATCCTTCCCCTGGAGTGGTGTGGGAATGGAGATTTTGCAGTATCCTTCCCCTGGAGTGGAGTGGGAATGGGGATTTTGCAGTATCCTTCCCCAGGAGTGGGGAGGGAATGGAGATTTTGCAGTATCCTTCCCCTGCCACGCCCCGAGCCACGCCCCCTGAGCCACACTACACTCACCAAGCCACGCCCACAGAACCGGTAGTAAAAAAAAAATTGGATTTCACCGCTGGCTACAAGCTACTTTTTTTTCCCCAGAGCAGCAAATTTTTTCCCCCAAAGCAGCAAATTAAAACCGATGCAGTCCGCGTGGTTTAGGATGGCGATTCAGAAGCCGAACCAAAAAGGGAAAAAAGGCTGTTTGAAAAAGGATTTCCGATTAAAAACCTTCGGAGGTCACAATGAAGCAACAATGAGAGAATTGCAACTGAAACAGTCAGTTTTTTTGGGGTGGAGTCTTTGTTGAGAAGGTCCGTTCTGCGAGAGACTTTGAAAAGGGAGCCACCACTAAAAAGGCCCTGATTATTTCTGTTATTGAGCTCAAACTGATCTCCACAGCAGGACAACAAGGTTTAAATCTGAACTTTAAAAAACCACAGCAGTGTTGTTTCAAAAACCATACCTTCAAGGAATAAATACTCGGCATTTCCTTGGAGTTTATTTAGCATACCCGCCTGGATATTCTCCCTTCCTCTTAACACAGACTACTGGTCTGAATTATTTCTCAATTGAATGAAATAAAAAGCCACTCACCTGGTCTCTGGATTGTAGCCCAGGATATAGAAAAAGGAGTCCATTCGGGCTTTGAACTCCCTAGCAGCAAAGATGTCGGAGAAATGAGAGATGTTACATTTCCCCCTGCAAGGAAGGGAAGGAAAAAAAAAGGAATATCACAGGAATATTACTTAACAGAGAACAGCAAACACCCCCCCAAAAAAACCCCAAATCTGGTTTCACGTTTTTTTTAAAAAAAAAACACCTTCTCTCTGAAAATTTGAAACCTCTCTCTCCTTAAATTTTTTTAAAAAAAGTTTATTTTTAAAAAAGTTTATTTTTTTAAATTTTTAATAAAAATATCACATCAATGCGTGAACAGGTGTCACACATTTTAAAACAAATTAAACTAATCAGGTTAATCATAATCATTACAGTCAATCTGCTTATGTATTTCTAATAATAAGACACGCTTGTATTAAGTTATAGTCTACCATTATTCAATTATTCCACGTTTTCTCTTGTTATTACTGTCATTTTATGGTATAAAAATGTACGCACTAAGATTCCCCCTTCTCTTATTTCTATCGCTTATTCTAACTTTTGACATCTCACCCTTTATTAAGAAACTTCTTTCTTTCTTTCCTAACTTCTAATCATGTCACCTACCTAAGAAAAGGGGGAAAAAAAGGAAGAGAGAGAGAAAAGGAAAAGCAACTCAGAACAACAACAAAAATGAGAAATCATCCATCCATCATCTCTTGCCCGCTTCAATGCTTTAATTGCTATGCTTTAAAAGAAAGATAGGAAAAAGGAAAAGCAAATGAAAACAACACAAAAAGAAGAAAAAATCATCTATCCATCATCTCTTCCCCGCTTCGATACTTTTAACTGCTATGTTGTTGTTTTTTTACTTGCCTCCCGAATTCCTCTCTTAAATCTTTGTCTCTGTCTGCTTTTTGGATGTTCAATCTAGGTAATCCTCTCACCTCTACCCTCTTCTACTCTGAGGGAATTACTGAATCTTATATATCAAGGAAGAATTTTAATGGGATCCTCATTTAATGGGATTACTTCAAGCCAATTGCAAATCATTTGTCTGAAATGGTATAGGGCCGTGATGGTGAACCTATGGCACGCGTGCCACAAGTGGCACATGGAGCCATATCGGTGGGCACACAAGCTCAGCTCCGGTGTGCATGTAATCTCAGCTCCAGTGTGTGCTGATTTTCGGGCCTTCTGGGCCCACCAGATTTAGGGAAATAGGCTGATTTTTGCCTCCAGAGGGCCTGGGGGGGAAGCCCGTTTTTTGCTCTTCCCAGGCTCCAGAGCCTCTCTAGGAGCCTGGGGAGGGCAAAAACGGCCTCCCCCCCCCCTCCGAGGCCAGAAACAGCCCATTTGCAACTTCCGGTGGGACAGGAAGTTGGCAAACGGGCCGTTTCCGGCCTCCGGGGAGGGGGGAGAGGCCATTTTCGCCCTCCCCAGGCTCCAGAGCCTCTCTAGGAGCCTGGGGAGAGGAAAAAAATGGGCCTACCAGGCCCACCGTGTGCCAAAAGTGGGGGGAGCCATGCACAAATGCGTGGGGGGCATATAATTATGGGTGTGGGCACGCACGTATGTGAACGCCCCCCTCCGGCTTTCCCTGCTTTTGGCACGCGATGGCAAAAAGGTTAGCCATCCCTGGCATAGGGCTTCCTGTTTGAGCAATGGATTGGCCCTTCCAACTTCAGTATCCCGTGAGAATAATCTCATGGGCTGTTTTTTTTTAGCTACTCACCTGAGGGCAGCAGCATGGTAAGTGTCCACATAGTCTGAAATGAAAAGCTCTCTGTTCTTGATCACTGGGTCGGTGATAACCAGCTCCCGCCCAGAATCTGTGGAAAGAAAGCCGCGTGTTAGCGGGGCCTCTCGCAGTCAGCACAATTTTCTCCGAAGTCCCCCAAAAAGCCACCTGTCGTGTTTAGAGGTAAAAGGAGAGGCCAGGACCATGCTCTTCGTGCACGGAGAAGATCCTGCTTTGGCTCTGAAGAGGTGTAAGGAAAGAGCGGAATCGGTTTGTATAAATCCTGGGCCTTAGTTGGCCTAAGCCAGGTGCAAACAGCTGGATGTGATCTAAGGCCGTTTTGATGTTGTCGTCCTATGTCAGGTGTGCCAGGTTCGGCTTAGCGCCTCACAAGCATCCTGCCATCAGAGGCAAGTGGCTAGTAGTCCCGCCTGGACTACTGCAATGCTCTCTACATGGGGTTCCCCTTGAGGAGCACCCGGAGGCTCCAACTGGTGCAGAATGCGACCGCGCGGGGGATTATGGGAGCGAGGGGGCGCTCCCATGTGACACCTCTCCTGCGTGAGCTGCATTGGCTTCTAGTGGTCTTCCGGGTGCGCTTCAAGGTGTTGGTCACCACCTTTAAAGCGCTCCATGGCATAGGACCTGGGTATTTGCGGGATTGCCTTCTGCTGCCGATAGCCTCCCACCGACCAGTACGCTCCCACAGAGAGGGACTCCTCAGGGTGCCGTCAGCCAGGCAATGTCGGCTGGCGACCCCCAGGGGGAGGGCCTTCTCTGTGGCAGCTCCCGCCCTTTGGAATGATTTGCCCCCGGAGATACGAAGGATATCGGATCTCCGGGTCTTTCGCCGTGCCCTAAAAACTTTTCTTTTCCATCAAGCAGGGCTGGCGTGAACACACACCCCTCCCCTTTTTTAGTTTTTTAAATTGTCAATGGATTTTAGTTTGAATGTTTTAAATTTTGGGCCAAAGTCATGTAATTCTTTTAAAAATTTTAAATTTTGTATTGGTATGTGTTTTAGTTCTGGCTGTCCACCGCCCTGAGTCCACTAGGAGAAGGGCGATATACAAATTGAATAAAATAAAATAAATAAAATAAATAGTGTGTGTGTGTGTGGGAGGATAGATGGGTAATAAAGCTGTGTGTGTATAAGGTAAGAAATTGGGAGGTGGGAATGAAAGGTGATAAAGATCAGAGAAGCTCGGAACGTGATTTTTACCAGCATCCAAGGCCAGGCACCCCGGGAAAGAATGTGGATTACCCCAAAGCCTCTCAGTGTTCTCAAAACACTTCAGTGAGTTCTGATTGGCCGAAGATAGACTGGTCCCTGGGGGGGGGGGGGGTGAGGGGGCTGGGGTGAGAGGAAACCTTTCTGTAACTTTTGAGAAACCCAGATCTAGCCTGACTTCACTGCAGCAGAACCTTTCGCTTCAACCAAACGGGAGTCGATGGTCTTTCTTTCCTAAGAGATCAGATTGGGACAGGCCTGACACTCTAGTATAGATCCCACATTACTTTCCTCAGGTCTCCTTGGGACCCACTGCTTCCTTTTACACCCATCATGTTGGGAACTGAAAGATTCCACGGGGATTCAGCTGTGGAGCTTCCTTTCCCCAAAAGACATCGTGCAGTCAGTCGAAGGGAAAACTACCAGCTCATAAAACACGGTGTCTCCCTTTTTCTTTTGAAGTTCTTGTTCCAGCTCTTGTGATCAAAGGAAAAGAGGAGGACTGGGAAAAAGTCTTCCCCAAATGCGAAAATCTGAAAAAATGTAAAGGGAAGCTTCCACACTCCAGCACTTAATTCCACTTTTTTTTTTTTTTTTTGAGGATTTCCCTTTGGCCCAGACGTCTTCTCCACGTGGCCAGAAACAGGTAAGAAGGCACCCAATGCTTTGGAAGGCTGACGCTTCACAAGCTGGCAGCCTCGGGATGCAACACCCACCTCTGTTACAAATGGAGTTTGAATGCCACGAGCAGAACAAAGAGAAGACAACCCGCTCAGAGGCACGGCAACGGCCTCGCCACCCCCCACCCCCACCCCAACTTACCGTTTTCGTTGTGTCGGTCCTGGACCAAATGTTGGTAAACGGAATCCGGGACTTCGGATTGGCGGTAGTACCACTTGACGTTCATGAGCAGGTGGTCCCGCTTGCTCTGGAAGAGAAGGAAGGAGAAATCCGTTACGGACAAGGGAACCGGATCAGCTTGCTCGCTGACGCAGCGCTAGGTGGGCGGATGTGGCGACTCGCTGCAAGAAAAGTGGGTTATTTGGCCCATGAGAGGAGGGAAAGGAGCAGGGGTGGGCTGCTGGGGGTTCGGGAGAACCTCTAGCTTAGATTCTGTGCAGTTTGGAGAAGCCACGAATTCCACTCTTGGCTGGCCCTGCCTGCCCCATCCCGCCACTCCCAGGAGTACCCACATGGCCCGTTTTGGATGCAGGTAAGTGCAGTGCGCATGCGGAGGTTCGCGGAGGTGAAAAACGGGCCTACCGGAAGTTCAGGAAGGCCAGAAATGGGCCCATTTCCAGCCTCCAGAGCCTGGGGAGGACGTTTTTGTCCTTCCGGAGGCTTGAGGAAAGCCTCCGGAGTCCGGAAAGGGTAAAAACGCGCCTCCTGCAGTGGTGCGGGAGGCCGCCTAGGCCACGCCCACCCAGCAACCGGACAGAGAACCCTTTGCTAAAATTTTTGAAGGCTACCCCTGGAGAGGAGAATGAAGAGAGACCTTCTCTGTGGGCAACACCGCATAAGGACAACACACAGCACTGCCCAAACACACATCAGAAGCTCTCCTTCCAAGGAAGGACAAATTGTGATAATAAAACATCTGCCTATACAGGTTAGTCCTTGACTAACAGCGACCGTTCAAAAGTTATAACAGCGTTGAAAAATAGTGACTCCTATTTCCCATTTTACAACTCTTGCAGCATCCCCACGCTCGTGGGATCAAAAGTCAGACGCTTGGCCATCGATTCGCATTTGTGACGGTTGCAGGGCCCCGCGATCCCTTTTTGCAACCTTCTGACAAGCAAATGGCTTCAATGGGGAAGCCGGATTCCCTTCCCAACCGTGTTACTAATTTTAACAACCGCAGGGGTTCGCTTAACAACGGTGGGCAAGAAAGTGTCTTGCTTAGCAGCAAAATTTGGGGCTCAGTTGTGGTTGTAAGTCGAGGACAGGTGCCTGCCTGGCCTATGGGCAGAGGCAAAAGTAAACTGAGGGATTAAGTTGCCCTTCCAAAATTCTGACCTCCAGCAAACAGAGAAGTTCATCTAGAGAGGGCTGGCGGAAACCTAAGAGCCTTGGTAGTACAGTGGTCTAAAGCACCCTGTTATTAAGACCAGCTGCCTGCAATTACTGCTGGTTCGAATCTCGCCAGGCTCAAGGTTGACTCAGCCTTCCATCCTTTCTAAGGTAGGTAAATTGAGGACCCAGTTATGGGGGCAATAAGCTGACTTTGTATAAATATACAAAAGGATGAAGGCTATTGCTTAGCGCATTGTAAGCCACCCTGAGTCTCCGGAGAAGGGCGGCATATAAATCAAATAAAAAAAAAAGATGCTGATCAGTCTGTGGTACAGAGATGGGTTTCAGCAGGTTCTGACCAGTTCTGCAGAACTGGTAGCGGAAATTTTGAGTAGTTCGGAGAACCGGTAGTATAAATGCTGACTGGCCCCGCCCTCATCTATTCTCTGCCTCCCAAGTCCCAGCTGATCGGGAGGAAATGGGGATTTTGCAGTATCCTTCCCCTGGAGTCAGGTAGGAACGGAGATTTTACAATATCCTTGCCCTGCCACGCCCACCAAACCACACTCACAGAGCTGGTGGTAAAAAAATGTTTGAAACCCACCACTGCTGTTGTACCTTTAGATTAACTGACGTAACCTGCTGGCATAAGTTTCTTTTCTTGGCTAAAGCCCAGCTCCTTAGGTCAGAATCTCCCATGCTTATTAGTGCTTGCCCCACAGAAAAATGGGGGGGGGGGGGGTGGATGGGAAATGTACAGAAAGAGTGCAGAGAAGAGCAATCAGGATGATTAGGGGACTGGGGGCTAAAACTAATACGATGAACGGTTGCAGGAACTGGGCATGGCTAGTCTAGTGAAGAGAAGGACCAGGGGAGACATGATAGCAGAGGCTTCCGAAATTTGAGGGGCTGCCCCAGAGAGGAGGGGGGTCAAGCTATTTTCCAAAGCACCCGAAGGCCAGACAAAGAATAATAATGGATGGAAACTGATCAAGGAGAAATTCAACCTGGAAATAAGGAGAAATTGGGTGTATCTAGTTTAGTGATAAGGAGGACTAGGGGGGACATGATACCATGGTTCCAGTATTTGAGGGGCTGCCAGAGAGAGGTGGGGGGGTCCAGCTATTTTCCAAAGCACCCGAAGGCCAGACAAGGAATAATGGATGGAAACTGAACAAGGAGAGATATTCAACCTGGAAATAAGGAGAAATTTTCTGACCGTGAGAACAATCAACCCATGGAACAGAAGTTGCCTTCAGACGTTACTTAGTTAGTTGGTTAGCTTCCATCCTTTGCTTCTTCTCCAGCCTGTGCGTGTGTGAGACGGGGACAGAACCGTTGCCTTCGGAAGTTGTGGGAGCTTCATCCCTGGAGGCTTTCAAGAAGAGACCGGACTGCCATCTGTCAGTAATGGTGTAGGTTCTCCTGCTTGGGCAGGGGGTTGGACTAGATGACCTACAAGGGTCCCTTCCAACTCTGTTAATCTGTTAAAATGGACGTTTTCACCATGCACAACATTCGGAAGAGTTCCCAGGTAGCAGATTCAGCAGCTCTCCTGCCGGAGCCACGACTTAGGTAGTCCTCGACTTACGACCCGCAGTCGAGCCCAACATTTCTCTTGTTAAGTTGAGGCATTCGTTAAGTGAGCTTGGCCCCATTTCACAGCCTTTCTTGCTACGGTTGTTAAGTGAATCACCGCAGTGGGTAAGTTAATAACCCGGTCGTTCCATGAATCTGGCAACCACCGTTGACTTTGCTCGTTAGGAAGTCGCAAAAGGGGATCGCACGACCCTGGGGTACCCACAACCGTCGTAAATAGGGACCAGCTGTCCGAATGTTAAGTCCCGTGAGCGCAGGGATGCTTGCAAAGGTCGTAACTCTGAAAAACGGCCGTTAAGTCACTTGTTTCGGTGCCATTGTAACTTTGATCGGTCACTAAACAAACTGTCGTTAAGACCAGGTTGGATAAAAATCAATGATTTTTTTAAAAAAATCTAAAAAAATCGGATTTTTTTAATTTAAATCAGATTTTTTTGATTTTTATCGAATTTATTTTAATAAAAAAACTTTTGGGGTAAAAAATCTATCGTAAGATAGTTTTCTATTTAAGATGCATAAATAATTTAGTTTATTCAGCATGAAATGGAGCTGAGTTATGTAGCAGGAGGCTGTATATTCTGCAACGCTGGGACTATCGGTGAGTCAACAGTGGGTCAAAGGAGTAGCAGAGATGACAGTTGCTCTTTAAAAATTATGATTTAAATCGAGTTGATTTAAATCAAGCCTTTTTACTAGTGATTTAAATCATGATTTAAATCAACTCGATTTAAATCAACTCCACCCTGGTTAAGACGAGGACTACCTGTAACTGGTTCTCACGAGGTGACTCGGAAATGCTTTAGAAGCCTAGCAATTTATTTAAGTAATGTGTGGGGCTAATTCCATTCCTCTTTCTTTTCTCTGCCCGCCTTTCATCCCCCTATATTGCTAAGATCTCTCTCTTTTTGGGGGATAGGGAGAAAGCCCATGTAATACTGTAGAAAATCCAGCCAGTGGCAGCATTGTCCCAGGGAAAAAAATAATAATCAGGGTGGTAGGTGTTTTTTGTTTTTTTTTTACTTTTTACAAACTGCTTGCAATGCTGTATGGCTGGCATACTGGTTTTTTTATTTTTAAACGTGGTAGAAATGAGAAAAATACTGTGGGGCAAAGGAGCTTCAGGAATCGGCAGCTGAACCGCTCCAGCCTAGAGAAGGGAGCCGCAATTAAAATTGAACTGGTGGTTTGGTAGCTGGGCTCAGTTCTTCCTACAGAAAGGATCTCAGGGAGCAACAGGCAGGGGTGGGCTGCAAAAATTTTAGCAAGGGGTTCTCTGCCTGGTTGCTGGGTGGACGTGGCCAGGGTGGGCATGGCCTAGTCGGCCTCCTGCACCATGGCCCGTGTGTGTGTGTGTGTGTGTGTGTGTGTGTGTTGTTTTTGCCCTCCCCAGGCTCCAGGGGCTTTCTGTTCTGTCCCCAACCACACGCACACACACCAACAGACGTTCAAGAATTAAAGACCAAACCAGCCGGCAAAATCCTTCTCCTTATGATAACGGAACTTGGCAACAACCTAGTGGCTGCCTGCCAAGAGTTTATTATTTACGAAGAGGAGAGATAACTTCTCCCCACTTCTGATACATCAAAAGAAACAGCTCAATAATTACGGAGTCAATCAAGTCCAGAGATAATCCAGCAAAGTCTATAGCAAAAGTCCGGCAATGCAGAATGGCGTGGAAGCTTTCAGCTTTGTTCGTCACAAGGTTTGACTGGCCACCACGCTCCCTTTTATATCCTGTGGGGTGTGGGGTCCAGTGACTCAGCCTAATCTCGGGCACGCCTTTTCTTCTGTTGCGCGCGCTTATCTCTGCGACGCTGGCGTGGATCCAGCCAAGACTCATTACCCTCATCACTGTCCATCTGTGGCTGCGTGGACGTGCTTGGCCCCGGCCCTATCTCTTGCTCTTCGGCGGACACCGAAGGCATTGCCAGAGAGGAGGGTCCTGGAGAGGGAGGCCTTGCCAACTCCTCTCCTTCACTCTCGGGGTCCTCTCCTGCCGATGACACAGGCTCAGGCAACGGAGCCACAACGCTTTCCTCGAGCCTCCAGGAGGGCAAAAATGGCCTCCCCAGGCTCCGGAGGTCGGAAACAGGCCCGAACTTCAGTAGGCCTTTTTTTTCGCCCTCCCCGAGCCTCCACGCGTGCCCTGCACTTACCTGCATCCAAAACAGGCCGTGTGGGGACTCCTGGGAGGGAAGGGATGAGCGGGGCCAGCCAGGAGTAGGATTTGGGGCAGTGGTGAAATGTAAAATTTGTTACTACCGGTTCTGTGGGCGTGGCTTGGTGGTGGTGGGGTTTAATGTGACTGAGTAGGCGTGGCCAACTTTTTTTTTTTAAACTTTTAAAAGCCGAAGAGGTTGTAAAAAAAAAAAAATGCTGTTAAAAGCCTCTGATGATCCCAGCTGAGCCGCGCGATCAACACTAGGATCAAACTCTCAGCCTCCTGAATGCGAGGCAAGAGCTCCATCACAAGGTCACCGCACCAGGCTGCACTGCACTGATGAAGGAAAAAGCTGCATCTCTGCTCCGGTCCTGCATGGACTCCGCCAGCGTGCAGCTTCTTCCATCAGTGTTAAGTGCAACCTGGATTGAGAAGTCCAGAATTCCAGTTTCCTGGAAAATCCCAGCCAAATGCACTGTATTTTGGCTGCATCTTTGCCCTGGAGACCCTTGGGCCACCCAATGCACGGGAACGGAGATTCCCACGGTCTCGGGAATCTTGCATGTATCCCAGCTCAGCACTGGGCCTGAGGATCAACCTGGCCAAGGGTCGAGGATGATGGGGATTGTGGAAAACGGCTTCTGTCCACCCGACACCCACTTGCCCCCCCATGGTCCGTGAATTCAAGAAATCCACCTTCAAGTGCTGATTACAGCAGCCATTTTCTTGCAGGAATAGCTCTCTTTTGCTGGTTTTTTTTTTTTTTTTTTTTAAATTTGACTTATATGTTGCCCTTCTCCGGAGACTCAGGGCGGCTTACAATGCGTTAAGCAATAGCCTTCATACTTTTGTATATTTTATACAAAGTCAGCTTTTCTTTCTTTCTTTCTTTCTTTCTTTCTTTCTTTCTTTCTTTCTTTCTTTCTTTCTTTCTTTCTTTCTTTCTTTCTTTCTTTCTTTCTTCCTTCCTTCCTTCCTTCCTTCCTTCCTTCCTTCCTTCCTTCCTTCCTTCTCTTTCTTTTCTTTTTTTTTTTAATTTGATTTATATGCCGCCCTTCTCTGGAGACTCAGGGCAGCTTACAATGCGTTAAGCAATAGCCTTCATCCTTTTGTATATTTATACAAAGTCAGCTTATTGCCCCCACAATCCGGGTCCTCATTTTACCCACCTTAGAAAGGATGGAAGGCTGAGTTGACCTTGAGCCTTGGCGAGATTCGAACCTGCAGTCATTGCAGGCAGCTGGTCTTAATAACCAGCTTAATAACAGGGTGCCTTAGACCACTGTACTACCAAGGCTCTTTTGGTTTGGCCCCCTTTACAATCCCAAAGATTAAGCAAGCTGCCACACAATCTGAAGTTTGCACAAAGCTGGCAGAGGCACCTTTCCGGGGAAGCCCCCCCCCCCCCCAAAAAAGCTATTCTTAAGCCTCCTTTTGTTTTCAAAGGCTTGCTGCCACATAGCTGCACTTAGAAAAACAACTGCTAAGCACAGTTTTGCAACCACCTGGCGTGTTGTTGGGTGCCGGCGCTTGCAACATGCCTGCCTATGTAAACATGAGGCGTGTACCCTGCTCGGGGGTATTTCTGCAGGATGGAGAAAGTGGGAGGGGGCACAATCTTTTGAGAGCTCAAACAAGGGCAGGCCCGTGGGCAGCTGTGAGCCGAAAGAGGTCCAGGAGAAGGATGGTGATTGAGCAGGGTGGATTTGATTGAAATCAAGTCGATTTAAATCACGATTTAAATCACTAGTTCAAAAGGCTTGATTGAAATCAAGTCGATTTAAATTGTAATTTTTTAAAGAGCCGCTGCCATCTCTGTCCCGCAGCGGCTCCTCCTCTGACCCGCTGTTGACTCACTGACCGTCCCAGTCACTTCAATGGGACGGCTGGTGATGCGGCAGTGACACAACAAGGTGAGAGACATGGCGGACAGCAGGTGAGCGGATGCCCGCTAACAGGCGCTGCTGCCATGATGGCTCTGAAATGACAGGTGCTCTTTAAATGTAAAGACTCGTTCCTTGTTGGGAGTTAAGAATCTTTTTAATATTATTATTTGCAAACAAAATGAAGGTGTCCTATTTAGCTTGCAGAGCTTTGATTCTTTTGAATGAGTTTACCAAAAAATGTAAATATTGCAGAATATACAGCCTCGTGCTACATGACTAAGCTCCATTTCATGCTGAACTAAATTATTAATGTATCTTAAGTGGAAAATTATCTTGAGATAGATTTTTTTTAACTCCCAAAGCATTTGATTAAAATAAAATTGATAAAAATAAAAAAAAATAAAATCCGATTTTAATTTTTTTAAAAAAATATCCGGGTTTTTTTTTTAAAAAAAAATCATCAATTTTTATCCACCCTGTGATCGAGTCAGACCAAAGTCATTCCCAACAGCAGCCTAAGGAGATGACAATCTCTAAGCTTGCTTTCCCACTTCTCTTGACTGCACAGCTGCCTTACATTTCAAGGCTGGCCAGATGTGGAAGTGTTTTGTTGTGGTTCTTGAAGAGTGCCCTCCTGAGGATGGACCATTCATGGAGGGTATTTTATTTTATTTTATTTTTTATTTTAATTTTGATTTATATGCCGCCCTTCTCCGGAGACTCAGAGCGGCTTACAATGCGTTAAGCAATAGCCTTCATACTTTTGTATATTTTATACAAAGTCAGTTTCTCTTTCTTTCTTTCTTTCTTTCTTTCTTTCTTTCTTTCTTTCTTTCGTTCTTTCTTTCTTTCTCTCTCTTTCTTTCTTTCCGTCCTTCCTTCCTTCCTTCCTTCCTTCTTTCTCTTTCTTTTCTAAATTTGATTTATATGCCGCCCTTCTCCAGAGACTCAGGGCGGCTTACAAGGCGTTAAGCAATAGCCTGCATACTTTTGTATATTTATACAAAGTCAGCTTCTCTTTCTTCCTTCCTTTCTTTCTTTCTTCCTTCCTTTCTTCCTATCTTTCCTTCCTTCTTTCTCTTTCTTTTCTTTTTTTTTAAATTTGATTTATATGCCGCCCTTCTCCAGAGACTCAGGGCGGCTTACAAGGCGCTAAGCAATAGCCTTCATCCTTTTGTATATATTTATACAAAGTCAGCTTATTGCCCCCACAATCTGGGTCCTCATTTCACCTACCTTAGAAAGGATGGAAGGCTGAGTCAACCTTGAGCCTGGGGAGATTCGAACCTGCAGTAATTGCAGGCAGCTGGTCTTAATAACAGGGTGCTTTAGACCACTGTACTACCAAGGCTCTTGGTATGGTATGAAGGACGTGGGCTGTCTCTGGGCATCTTTGAAAAGTGACTTCCAAACCAACTTTTCCTCTCGAGCCAATTCGGCTCTCGTTTAATGGAAAGAGGCTGCTCTGCCCTTTAAGGAACTGCAACTCCCAGCGCCCCTCCTGCCTGGCTCTGCTGAGCTGGGCTGCAGGGAATTCTAGTTTCAGCAGCCCCCGAGAAAACAAATGTTTCTCTGCCTCTGTTTTACAGCAAAGTGCATAGCCAGCCTTGAACTCCCACAGCTGCTCTAACTGGCAGTGGTGGGGGAAAAACTGGAATTGGGTATGTCTGGTTTGACGAAAAGAAGGACCAGGGGAGACATGATAGCAGTCTTCCAATATCTCAGGGGCTGCCCCAAAGAAGAGGGAGTCAAGCTCTTCTCCAAAGCAGGACGAGAAGCAATGGGTGGAAACTAACCAAGGAGAGAAGCTACTTAGAATTAAGGAGGAATTTCCTGACAGTGAGAACAATTAACCAGTGGAACAACTTGCCACCAGAAGTTGTGAATGCTCCAACACTGGAAGTTTTTAAGAAGAGATTGGACAACCATTTGTCTGAAATGGAATAGGGTTTCCTGCCTAAGCAGGGGGTTGGACTAGAAGATCTCCAAGATCCCTTCTAACCCTGTTTATTCTATTCTTATTCTTCATTCCATTCCATTCCATTCCATCTTTTCTATTCTATTCCTAATTCTTTTTTCTTTTCTTTTCTTTTCTTTTCTCTTCTCTTATTATCTGCTAAACAAATAATTCCCTCAACACTGTCAAACTATTTACTAAGGCTACACTACTATTCATCTTCTCATCATTCCCACCACCCATCTCCTTCCACTTATGATTGCATGACTGTAATCTTGTTGCTTGTATCCTTACAATTTATATTCATATTGTTTCCCAATTGCTTATTTGTACCCTATGACTATCATTAAACGTTGTACCTTATGATTCTTGACGAACGTATCTTTCCTTTTATGTACACTGAGATCATAGGCACCAAAGACAAATTCTTTGTGTGTCCAATCACACTTGGCCAATAAAAAAATCTATTCTATTCTATCTATTCTTTGTATCTTCTCTTCTCTTCTCTTCTCTTCTCTTCTCTTCTCTTCTCTTCTCTTCTCTTCTCTTCTCTTCTCCCCTGTCCTGTCCTGTCCTGTCCTGTCCAGGCAAGGCATACAATATCCTGCATTTCTTAGCAGGATTCCCAAGATCACAGATCAGGTCTATAAACCAGAATGTCTTTTTGGGCTGGCTATTTTTTCCTCTGTTTCTGGCATGGGGGGGGGGGAGTCCAGCCCCTTCCGTGCCCCGTTTCCTCTCTCTCTCCTCTCTTCAGCGCCAGGGCCGGCAACCGCTGGCTTGCGTGGGAAAACAGCGTACGAAAGGGTCACGCCTTGCTAATCAGAGGTGAGCATCCTACAGAAGGCAGAATTACACGGAGGAGTAGGTTAGGCAGCCAAATGCAGAGAGGGGGGGGAGAGAAAAAGGGGGGGGGAGCAAAGCCCTGACAGCTGAGGCCATCCAGATGAAAGATTTATAATAGAATTTCACCGCAGGGCTGGCGGTGGGGAATGTTACATCTCCGAGTGTGAAATCGTTCAACTCCAGGTGTTGCCAGGAGCCAGAAAGGGTTAGCCTGGGAAACAACGAGCAACGCTTTCATCTCAAAAGCAGGCAAGCAGGAGATGGACCACCGCCATTTCGGAAAGGCTTCTGGAGGAAGGATGCTGGCTCGGCTTACGAGACCCTGGGCACAATGGGAACTCCTTGGGCCACAAAAACCCAGGCAGGGGGGAGCTGAGTTTGCTCTTGAAGGCTTCAGAAGTTGAAATAAGGAAAACCAGAAAATATTAAAAGAGATTTGGAAAACAGGCAGAGGTGAGCAGGTTGGTGGTTAGTCAGCCTCCATGGACTCAGCTGGAAATTAGGGGGGAGGCTTCTAAAATATAATTATTAAACATTGGTGTACGTGCCGATTTGAGCCTTCTAATTTAGACATATGTGCTGATGTTACAGCATTCCGTACGGCTGCCGATTTATTTCGGCAGTTCCCCCGATTTTTGTTTCCAAGATGACCAACGGTGTCGCAACACCAATACACAAAGATGGGGCTTCCGCTTGCCGGGTTAATCTCTATCCTGAACGTGGCCTAGTAAGATTTATCTGAAAGGTCTTAAAGGCGGCTATTGTGGCTCGTTCGTTGAAAAACAAACATCGGTTAAAAATGACCCTTGGCAGGCGTTTTGTGTGAATGCAGCCGCGCTGAAAGTCAGCTGCTATGATGGAAACAGGGAGGGAGGGAGGAAGAAAAGAGGGAGGGAAGGGGAGGGAGGAAGGAAGGAAAAGAGGGAGAGAAGAGGAAGGGAGGAAGGAAGGAAGGAAGGAAGGAAGGAAGGAAGGAAGGAAGGAAGGAAGAAGAAAAGTGGGAGGGAGGAAGGAAGGAAAAGAGGGAGGGAGGAAGGAAGAAAAGAGGGGGGGAGGAAGGGGGAAGAAGAAAAGAGGAAAGGAGGAAGGAAGGAGGAAGAAAAGTGGGAGGGAGGGAGGGAGGAAGGAAGGAAATGAGGGAGGGAGGGAGGAAGAAAAGAGGGAGAGGGAGGGAGGAAGGGAGGAGGGAGGGAGGAAGAAAAGAGGGAGGGAGGAAGGGAGGAAGAAAAGAGGAAGGGAAGGGGAGGGAGGAAGGAAGGAAAAGAGGGAGAGAAGAGGAAGGGAGGAAGGAAGGAAGGAAGGAAGGAAGGAAGGAAGGAAGGAAGGAAGGAAGGAAGGGAGAAGAAAAGTGGGAGGGAGGAAGGAAGGAAAAGAGGGAGGGAGGAAGGAAGAAAAGAGGGGGGGAGGAAGGGGGAAGAAGAAAAGAGGAAAGGAGGAAGGAAGGAGGAAGAAAAGTGGGAGGGAAGGAGGGAGGAAGGAAGGAAATGAGGGAGGGAGGGAGGAAGAAAAGAGGGAGAGGGAGGGAGGAAGGGAGGAGGGAGGGAGGAAGAAAAGAGGGAGGGAGGAAGGGAGGGAGGGAGGGAGGGAGAAAAGAGGAAGGGAGGGGGGAGAGGGAGGAAGAAAAGTGGAAGGAAGGAAGGAAATGAGGGAGGGAGGAAGGAAGAAAAGAGGAAGGGAGGAGGGAGAGAGGGAGGGAGGGAGGAAGGAAGGAGGGAGGAAGACAAGAGGAAGGGAGGAAGGAAAAAGAAAAGTGGGAGGAAGGAAGGAAGGAAATGAGGGAGGGAGGGAGGAAGAAAAGAGGGAGGGAGGAAGGGAGGGAGGAAGGAAGAAAAGAGGAAGGAAGGAAGGAAGGAAGGAGAATCTAGGGAGCCAATCCTGATCTCCAAGCAATCTGATCATCATTACATCAACATTTAACCCAAGTCTGCCAAACATCTTGCAGCCAGCAGAGTCCGCCTGCTCTCAAATTATAATAAACGCCGCAGCGTTCCCTGGAAAGAAAAATCCCTTCTGAATGCGTGTGGAAAAAACAACAAAACACTTTTCGCTAATGTATGCTCTTGGGTGCCTTAGGAAGCCTCATCACACGTCCCTGTAGCCGCTGGGGCTCCCCAAAAACAATCCAGCCCACCTATCCTGGTGGTGTATTCCACGCCTTTCCCCCTCCCCGGAGGAATTTTCATCCTAAAGATGTATTAAATAAGCCCGATGTTCTCGCAATTCGACCTGCTTTAAAGAGGTTTTCCCTGGATTCATTTTACAATTTTAACAGCATTTTATTTTTTAAAAAAGAGGTTTAATCTTTATTAGAGGCCCAAAAGGAGCTGCTTTGCTACGTGTGCCTACAAGGGGGGGGGGGCGCAGGGGCTCACTTCCAGCTTCTCCCGAGAAGCCAGCTTCTGTTTTATTTAGCGTTTAGCAATTATCTGAGCACCAGGAGTAGGAAATAGCCAGGTTTTAACCCTGGGTGAGCACCAGGAAACGAGTGGGCAAAGCAGCAAGTGCAAAAGATCCAGGGTACTCCCCGATTACTGATATATGAAAAGAAAAAAAAAAAAGGCTGGCTTAATTAAGAATGCAAGCAATTACGTTCACACCGATTGGATGCAAAACAAATTCATATTAATTTCACGGCTCCTCTTGGCTCGGACACTACCCTGTCTCTTTCTAAAGGGAGAAAAAAAAGAGAGGCCTTTCTCAAATGTTAGCCATGGGTCTCCTTGGGGGCCTGGGAACTGGGGGAAAAAAAATTAGCTGCAAGGGGATATCCTCATTCTAATTATGCACAATGATTCCTTGCTCAATAGTTATCACTGTGAGAGGGATCTTGGAGTCCTCACTTCAATATGAGCCAGCCATGTGCAGCAGCTGCCAAAAAAGCCAACACAGTTCTGGGCTGCATCAACAGAGGGATAGAATCAAGATCACCTGAAGTGTTGATGCCACTTTATAAGGCCTTGGTAAGGCCACACTTGGAATACGGCATCCAGTTTTGGTCACCACGATGTAAAAAAGATGTGGAGACTCTAGAAAGAGTGCAGAGAAGAGCAACAAAGTGGATTAGGGGACTGGAGGCTAAAACATATGAAGAACGGTTGCAGGAACTGGATATGTCTAGTTTAATGAAACGAAGGACTAAGGGAGACATGATAGCAGTCTTCCAATATCTCAGGGGCTGCCCCAAAGAAGAGGGAGTCAAGCTATTCTCCAAAGCACCTGAGGGGCAGGATGAGAAGTAATGGGTGGAAACTAATCAAGGAGAGAAGCAACTTAGAACTAAGGAGGAATTTCCCGACAGTGAGAACAATTAACCAGTGGAACAACTTGCCTCCAGAAGTTGTGAATGCTCCAACACTGGAAGTTTTTAAGAAGGTATTGGATAACCCTTTGTCTGAAGGGGTGTAGGGTTTCCTGCCTAAGCAGGGGGTTGGACTAGAAGACCTCCAAGGTCCCTTCCAACTCTGTTCTTCTATCCTATTCAAGCACCACAAAAAGACCCACTCAGATGCCACCTGACAAGGAAATGCCTTCCCCCCATTTTTACTGGGCCAGGCTGACTGTCCCAGGTGGGAGGGCTCAATCCTCCTTCTCCATTCATATGTAAACCTCATCCTTACGCTGGAGGTTGGCGATGGGGGGGACGGAGAGAGGGAGGGGGGAAGCAGGTTGAGATGCCAACTTAAACAGCTTTGTCAGCAATCCCCAAAAGGCTGCGAGAGATACGCATCTCTAAATCAGCCAGAATAGATGGCCAAAAAAGGGGAGAAAAATAATGCTTCTCTCCTGCCATAATCTTCATTTTAAAAAAAAGGGGGGGGGAGGGGAAGAAAGCCTAACAGCCATTCTGGCGGAAGCCTCCATGATCTGGGGGTGTGGGGAGAATCCTAACAAACGGGTGCACAATGCAAGCAAGGGTGGGTTTGAATAGAAGCAGCCCGCTCATATCACCCCTTTTTTTCCCTTCTCTCAGGTCCGTGTCCCCCCCCCCACAGCCCCACTGACAAGTCCCCAACGGAGGTGGGGGGGGGCGTGGGGGTTTGGGGTTAAATCCCAGATAATGAAACACGGGAAAGAAAAGCTCTATTTAATAATTTAGCCCCTGTCAAGGAGTTGGTATTGATTCTTGTTTCCATCACGGGGAGAGAATGTTATCTCCAGCCTTACAGCGGCCGAGACGGCATCGGTGAATTTAATCATCAGGCGGGGCTCCTGCCAGGCAGTTCTTAAAACTGACACCCCCAATTCTTTGTTAGATGCCGCCTGTCCCTTTTGATCCTATCCCCCCCCCCCCGTGTGTGTGTGTGCGTTTAAATTAAAATATCAAGCTATTGGTGTTTTTTTTTAAAAAAAACAAACAAACAACCCCAGCTGTCAATTCTCATTTGCCAAGGAACCATTAAAAGGGCCTGTCTCACATCCGGCAGCCCACTCTCCGGTCAAATGGCCAGGGCCTCTACCAGTAGAGTTCAAACTAGCTACAGGGCGATCCTCAATTTACGGTGACAATTGAGCCCCAAATTTAGGTTGCTAAGTGAGAAATTTGTTGGGCGGGTTTTGCCTTGTTTTACGACTTTTCTTGCCAAATGTGAATTGTCAAATAGAGACGGAGGGAGGGAGGAAAAGAGAAAGAGAGAGAGAGAGAGAGAGAGAGAGAGAGAGAGAGAGAGAGAGAGAGAGAGAGAATAAAGGAGGGAGGGAAGGAAGGAAATAGGAAGGGGGGAAGGAGGGAGGGAGGGAGAGAGAGAGAGAAAGAAAGAAAGAAAGAAAGAAAGAAAGAAAGAAAGAAAGAAAGGGAGAGAGAAAGAAAGAAAGAAAGAAAGAAAGAAAGAAAGAAAGAAAGAAAGAAAGAAAGAAAGAGAGGAAGGAGGGAGGGAGGGAGGGAGGGAGAAAGAAAGAAAGAGGAGGGAGAAAGAAAGAAAGAAAGGAAGGAAGGAGGGAGGGAGGGAGAGAGAGAGAAAGAGAAAGAAAGAAAGAGGGAGAAAGAAAGGGAGAAAGAAAGAGAATCAAGGTGCAAAAAGCATGTCTGGAATGGACAAACTCTGACAATGGAAGAGCCCAAACTTCAAAGATAGCAGAGAGGCAGGCGAAACATGTCTGTGCGTGCACGCACACGCGTGTCAGGCTGGCTTTTGCACCTATTTGGCCAAAGAGCAGTCCTGGGCCCATCTGACACCCTGCAGCCCAGCCTAACCCCTCTGTCCAAAGCCGCCCCCCTCCCCAATAGGCAGAGTTCGAGCTAGCCAACTTTATTGCTTCATGCCTACTTCACAGGAATCTTCCCAGACTGGAAGATTCACTTGTGAAAGACCAGATAAGACTCAAAGGCATTTGGGGAGGTGAGTCAGACCCTTTGCTCTCTTGTGTTTATGTAATGTAAAGGTAAAGGTTCCCCTCGCACATATGTGCTAGTCGTTCCCGACTCTAGGGGGCGGTGCTCATCTCCCTTTCAAAGCCGAAGAGCCAGCGCTGTCCGAAGACGTCTCCGTGGTCATGTGGCCGGCATGACTCAATGCCAAAGGCGCACGGAACGCTGTTCCCTTCCCACCAAAGGTGGCCCCTATTTTTTCTACTTGCATTTTTTTTTACATGCTTTCGAACTGCTAGGTTGGCAGAAGCTGGGAGAAGTCACGGGAGCTCAGCCCGTTACATGGCGCTAGGGATTCGAACCGCTGAACTGCCAACCTTTTGATCGACAAGCTCAGCGTCTTAGCCACTGAGCCGCCGTGTCCCTTAGCTAACTTTATTGCTTCTTGCCTATTGCGCAGGAATCTTCCCAGGCTGGCAGATTCAGCTGGGAAAGACCAGATAAGACTCAAAGGCATTTGGGGAAGTGAATCAGACCCTTTGCTCTCTTGTGTTTATGTAACGAGTCCAGGCTAATTCCCCGTTTAATTCCTCCCTCCAGTGTGGGAAGTCTTTTCTCCCAACAATTTTTTTTTTTTTTTCCAAGGCTCTGGAAAGGAAATTAGGAACATTCTGCTTCTCTCAGCTCCGAGCTCTTGTAATTGGGTTTCCTGCGGCCCACCAATCGAATCCGCCTTCAGTTCGCTGCAGGGATTAAGTTTAAAAGGAGCAGATGGCAATGCAGGGAGTTGCTTTCAAAGCGGAATATTCAGCGGAACATCCCCACGGAGGCTCCAGACGCTCCAAAAGGCAAGCAGCTAACAAGGCAGAAGGGAGAAAAGGCCAACGGTTAGGTCGGCTTTAAGGAACGGTGCGCGGGGGAAAAGGAGGGGAGACACCGGTCCCCGATTCTGGCTTTTAGACTTTTTTCTATTTTTTTTTTTAAAAAAAACAGCTTGGTAGGAAGCTAATATTTGCAAAATTATTCGCCGGAGGAAACATAAGAGAACGTGCCAGCTCTTGCCATTACAATGTGACTTCAAATGGAAAATCCAACAAGCACGGAAACCACTCCCGCAACCACTCACATTTATTTATTTTATTTATTGGTTCGATTTATATGCCGCCCTTCTCCGGAGACTCAGGGCGGCTTACAATGCGTTAAGCAATAGCCTTCATACTTTTGTATATTTATACAAAGTCAGCTTTTCTTTCTTTCTTTCTTTCTTTCTTTCTTTCTTTCTTTCTTTCTTTCTCTTTCTTTCCTTCCTTCCTTTCTTTCTTTCCTTCCTTCTCTTTCTTTCTCTTTCTTTTCTTTTTTTAAAAAAATTGATTTATATGCCGCCCTTCTCCGGAGACTCAGGGTGGCTTACAATGCGTTAAGCAAGAGCCTTTATACTTTTGTATAGACCTGCTTAGTAGGGCTTTCGGCCCCCCCGTAAGCGGTGTTCTTTTTTTTATACAAAGTCAGCTTATTGCCCCCCACAATCCGGGTCCTCATTTTACCTACCTCGGAAGGATGGAAGGCCGAGTCAACCTTGAGCCTGGTGAGATTCGAACTTACAGTAATTGCAGGCAGCTGGTGTTACTTAACAGCGCTTTAGTCCGCTGCGCCACCAAGGCTCTTGTGCATACCGACCAAGGCAAAGGCCAGGAGAATGGAAAGGCTTGTGGGATCCTGCAGCTTCCTTTAAAACAGTCCCAAAGGGGCTCTTTTTTTCCAAGAGGCGACTGGACTTTCTGAAGTCCAAGTTTTTTTCTCTGAAGACGTTTCGCTTCTCATCCAAGAAGCTTCTTCAGCTCTTGCGGGGAGAGGGAGGGAAGCACTTTTGGGACAATCGTGACCTGGATGACTGAGAATCTCCGCAGGCACTTTAAAACAGGTTTTCTCAACCTTGGCCACTAGAAGATGTGTAGACTTCAACTCCCAGAATTCCACAGGTTATTTTTGCCATTTTTTTCCAGGGTTTTTTTGGGGGGGGGAGGGGGAGTGCACTGACTGACTCTTGCAGGCTAAAGGGGAGCAGGGGTGGGACAGCCCATTGGGCTTCTGGGAGGCTACTGATCTCCCTCTGGCTGAGGTTGACCAAAGCATCAGAAGATCCACGGGATGCCCGCCTCCCCGGGCTTAGATGGCTATTTTGGCTCTAAAGGCATTGAAGTTGAGCCTCGGTGGCGCAGTGGTCAGAGTGCGGTACTGCAGGCTACTCCTGCTGACTGCCGGCTGCCTGCAATTTGGCAGTTCGAATCTCACCAGGCTCAAGGTTGACTCCGCCTTCCATCCTTCCGAGGTGGGTCAAATGAGGACCCAGATTGTTGAGGGCAAGAGGCTGACTCTGTAAATCGCTTAGAGAGGGCTGTAGGGCCTAGCCTAAATGGTTCTTAATTGGGATTTTAAATTTTATAGACTTGGGGGTTTTAAATTGGGAAGCCAATGATTTAATTCTTTTTAATTTATGTTAACTTTTGTATTGTATGTTTTTTAATTTTGGCTGTTCACCGCCCTGAGTCCCTTTTCGGAGAAGGGCGGTATACAAATTAATTAATTAATATTAATTAAATAAATAAATTAAAGCACTGTGAAGCAGCATATAAGTCTTAAGTATTTTTCCTTCCTCCCTCCGTCCCTCTCTCCCTCCCTCCAGTTAGAATGCAGTATTGCAGGCTGACTCTGCCCACTGCCAACAGTTCGATCCTGACCAATTGGCTCAAGGTTGACTCAGCCTCCCGTCCTTCCGAGGTGGGTCAAATGAGGACCCAGATTGTTGGGGCCAATAGGCTGACTCCGTAAACCGCTTAGAGAGAGCTATAAAGCACTGTAAAGCAGTATGTAAGTCTACATGCTATTGCTAGTGCTATTAAAGTTCTTGTTAGGCCTTGATGCAGCTGGACTTCGCTTCTAAGCATCCAAACACAAATGGGGCATTCATGGGAGGGGGGGGATTAAAATGCTTCCTTCATTAACGAAATCTAACGAGGGCGAAGGGAAAGCATCTGGGCTCTCTTCAATTGGACCGAGTGTGAAAGAGTCCGAGTGTGTGTGTGTGTGTGTGTGTCTGTGTGTACATGCAACAAGCTTCCACACACATAAATCTCCAGCGACAATCACGACTCGTGCCAGGAGAACCCACATTGAAATTCAGTCCCCGTGAGCGGGGTGTCTGAGCCCCATTGTTCAGCGTTCCTTTGCACCCGCGTCTTAAAAACTTGAGCGCTGGGGATACCGGGTGTGGGGTGTGGGAGGGAATCTGTAAAAGGGATCCCGGCTCAAACAAGAGCATCTTATTCCCTTCACAAAAAGCAGCACAGGTGCAACCCCTACCAAGCTACGCCCAGCTATAACCGAAGCCGCATTTTGGGTACCCTTAATACACGACGCGGTGGGTCAGTGGCTAAGACGCTGAGCTTGTCGATCAAAAGGTCGGCAGTTCAGCAGTTCGAATCCCTAGTGCTGCATAATGGGGTGAGCTCCCGTGACTTGTCCCAGAGCTTCTGCCAACCTAGCAGTTCGAAAGCAGGTAAAAAATGCAAGTAGAAAAATAGGGACCACCTTTGGTGGGAAGGCAACAGCGTTCCGTGCGCCTTTGGCGTTGAGTCATGCCGGCCACATGACCACGGAGACGTCTTCGGACAGCGCTGGCTCTTCGGCTTTGAAACAGAGATGAGCACCGCCCCCTAGAGTCGAGAACGACCAGCACATATGCGCGAGGGGAACCTTTTACCTTTACCTAATACTGGAAAACCAAAAGAAGGAGCAGGGCTTGCGATGAAAGGAAAAAAAAAAACCAAGTTTTTTTTCTCGTAGTTCCACCGAGAAAGAAAATGAGAGCAAACTGCAGAATAGCCATTTTTAGAGGGAGATTTTCCTTTTAAGGGGGGTCCCTCTGCAGCCGGCCCCAAGCATAAATCAACCCCCAAAGATGTCAATGGGTCTGGAATAATTCTCTTACGCATACTGCCCGCGTTATTAGCAAGGAGGAGGATCTTGTGGTCCAGGAACCAGCGATCGATCGACGCTGCCTCCTCCGGCAGCTCCATTATGATGCTGAATTAAGGATCTGCTAGTCAGGGAAATTGATTAGATCTTGCGGCCGCCCTGGTGCTTTAGATCAAACCAGAATGACTTGGGAGGACCTGCAGCGTCCTTAAGAAACAATCAGGGGCCTTATATCTTCCTGTTGACAGTGCTGGGTGCCCCCCAAAAAAAGGACAGTGAAGACAGGGAATACGTGACATTAAGGCTGCCCGCCCACAACTTCCCAGCATGCCACACACACCCTGTGTCAGGCTGCCCAGGCCTGATGGGAGTTGTAGTTCCAACAAAGTCAAAGGGCTGTTGCTGACTCTGTCTGGCTTTTCTGAAGACACCCCCCCTACCCGCCCCCCATTTCAGCAAGGAGCAACGAAGGGAAAGCTAGTTAATTGTCATGACGTTCAAAATCTGCCAAGATGAAGCTAGACGGCCAGCCCAAAAGGGAAGGGGAGCAAAATTTGTAAATCAGGCTAGGAGTCAACCAGAAGAGCATCTTGACAGTGTTTCCCTGAAATTAAGACAGGGTCTTATATTATTTTTGCTCCAAAAGTTGCATTAGGGCTTATTTTCTGATTAGGGCTTATTTTGGGGGAAATACGGTACTAATTGCGTCTGTCTGGCTGATGATCTTAACTGGGGCTTATTTTTTGGGTAGGGCTTATATTACGAGCATCCTGAAAAATCATGCTAGGGCTTATGTCAGGTTGTGAAGTCGTCTCAAATAAATTGCATTTCAAACAAAGTCTTCGATGAAACCTTTCATTTATTAAGCACGACAATCTGTCCCCGATTATGTCGTAGCCAACACTGACTTCCTGACCCCAAACCTCCCCTTTCCGTTCCCCAATTCTCTGCGTCTCATTGGCCATCTTCCAAATCACTCTCCCCATATCTACTACTTCAGCTCCCAGGAATGTCCCCCCTCCCAACCCATCTCCTAGGGGATATTATCTTCAGGGAAAATAAGTAGGTGAAAAGTCAAGCGTCCTCTTGCCACCTGCCCCCTCTTCTCCTCCTTATGTCAGCACTGGAACGAATGTAGTTTGGAGTGCTGACAGCTTATTTTCTGGTTGGGTCTTATTTTTGGGGAAACAGGGTAGTAAAATGCTCTAATGATACGGTTGAGTGCAGGATCCTTTTGCTTTTGAACTAGAAGGTCCTAGCCAGAATGGGTTGAGCTGTGTTTTTCTAAACCTTGGCAAGTTGAAGATATGTGGACTTCAGCTCCCAGAGTTCTCCAACCGGCCCTGCTGGCTGAGGAATTCTGGGAGTTGAAGTCCATACATCTTCGACTTGGAGAGACTGAGAAAGTCTGCGATACAGCGTTAAGTTAGACCGCCTATTTAAAATCCTGACCAAAACTTTCATTATGTCCTTGATCGCCTTGCCATTCAGCAGAAAGGTTCCCTGACCTCCACTTATGAAGACGAGGGTTATTCCCAAACCCCCAGCCACCCTTCCTTGACCCCCACGTTCTGTTGGATAGCCCCACGCAAATAAGTTACCAATATCCTGAGTGTTGAATGGCAAACGTAACAACAGGACATGTAAAGAACGGTGAGGGGGCTTTGAGGGCAGTGCAAGGCAGGAATAGCAATAGCACTTAGACTATATACCGCTTCGCAGTGCTTTACAACCCTCTCTAAGCAGTTTACAGAGTTGGAGCTCTTGCCTCACAATCAGGAGGTTGTGAGTTCGATCCTAGGTAGAGGCAGATGTTAGGGTCTCCTGCTTGGGCAGGGGGTTGGACTAGATGACCTGCAAAGGTCCCTTCCAACTCTTGTTAACCTGTTAAATCTGGGTTCCTCATTTTACCAACCTCGGAAGGATGGGAGGCTGAGTCAACCTTGAGCCCGATCAGGATCGAACTGCTGACTGTGGGGGTGAGTTAGCCTGCAATACTGTATTCTAAACATTGGGAGGGAGGGAGGGAGGGAGGGAAGGAGGGAAAGAAGGAAGGAAGGAAGGAAGGAAGGAAGGAAGGAAGGAAGGAAGGAAGGAAGGAAGGAAGGAGAACCTAGGGAGCCAATCCTGATCTCCAAGCAAACCGATCACTTAGATTTATATACCACTTCACAGTGTTTCACAGCCCTCTCTAAGCGGTTTACAGAATCAACTTATTGCCCCTCAACAACCTGGACCCTCATTTTACCCACCTCGGAAGGATGGAAGGCTGAGTCAACCTGGAGCCAGTTGGTTAGGATCGAACTACGGGCAGTTGGCAGAGTTAGCCTGCAATACTGCATTCTAACCAGAAGGAGGGAGGGAGGAAGATAGCCATAGCATTTATATACCGCTTCACAGTGCTTTACAGCCCTCTCTAAGCGGTTTACAGAGTCAGCCTTTGGCCCCCAATAATCTGGGTCCTCATTTTAGCGACCTCGGAAGGACGGAAGGCTGAGTCAACCTTGAGCCTGGTGAGATTCGGACTACCAAACTGCAGGCAGGCAGCCGGCAGGCAGCAGAAGTAGCCTGCAGTACCGCACTCTAACCACTGTGCCGCCTCGGCTCTAAATAAATATACACGTAACAGTAGCAAAACACACATGATGCTTGGCTTCCCAAGCTTTTGGGCAGACAATGTGTTGTATCCGAGCAAAGCGGAGAACAGAAATTTTGGGTGTGATTTACCGCTAATACCCTGAGCAATTATGGCTGTTCAGTGGGCACTTCGGCTCCAAAGCAAGCAGCTTCTGGAACACTATCTACTCTTTTTTGCGGGAGCGATTTTCCCCTCACCTGCTCAGGTGCCAAAAGTGGAGCTGAAAATGTTATTCAAGGTCGGGAGCTTTAAAAAGCGGACAGCTTTTCTGTTTGTTTGTTTTTAAATGGTATGAATAGCACTTCGTTTCCCTTTTATTTTTATTTTTTTAAGTGCAGCTGGGGCCATGATATGACTGAATTTGTTAGAGAGGAAGGAGGTGGAAAGAAGAGAGAAAGAGAAAAAAAAGTAAGAACACTCTCCTGGCGCAAAAAAACCCCCCAACAACCCCGAAAGCCCAGAAGCGGGATTGACTGCACCATTTTTAAAAGATGTGAAAAATTACCTGCGAAGGAGAGAAACTGTATATAAGTGAGACCTTTGGGAAGGACGGGGGGAGGGGGGGAGAGGGGGTAAAAAAAGAGCAGGCATATAAATATTGAAAGAGGCTGTCAAAACAAACAGGGAAAGAACATACATTCTCCCACACTGCAGTTATAACACAATTTTCAACAGAAGGAAAAGAAGAATGAGCTGGGAGAGGGAGAGAAAGAGGGAGGGAGGAAGAGAAAAAGAAAGGGAGGGAGAGAGAGAGGGGGAGAGAGAGAGAGAAAGAGAGAGAGAGAGAAGGAGAAGCAGGAATGTTTTGGAACTACTTTTGAACAGATGATGAGTTACACAGAGATGTGAGTTTCTTTAGATTTTTGTTTCTAAAACAGTCTGTTTTTAACCTGAAAAGCAGAATTACAGAATAACAGAGTCGGAAGGGACCTTGGAGGTCTTCTAGTCCAACCCCCTGCTTAGGCAGGAAACCCTACACCACTTCAGACAAAGGGTTATCCAATATCCTCTTAAAAACTTCCAGCGTTGGAGCATTCACAACTTCTGGTGGCAAGTGGTTCCACGGGTTAATTGTTCTCACTGTCAGGAAATTTCTCCTTAGTTCTAAGATATCGCTTCAGAGTGCTTTCCAGCCCTCTCTAAGCGGTTTACAGAGCCAGCCTCTTGCCCTCAAACAACCTGGGTCCTCATTTTACCCACCTCGGAAGGATGGGAGGCTGAGTCAACCTTGAGCCTGGTGAGACCCGAACTGCCAAACGGCTGGCAGCCAGCAGAAGTAGGCTGCAGTACTCCATTCTAACCACTGCGCCACCGTGGCTCTTAATAGGGTTTCCTGCCTAAGCAGGGGGTTGGACTAGATGACCTCCAAGGTCCCTCCCAACTTCGTTATTCTATAATTTTATCCTTCTAATTCTATAGTCCAAACACACACACACACACACACCGCTTAAGCAGAAGACCCTATACCGTTTTGGACAAATGGCTGTCCAATCTTTTCTTAAAAACCTCCAGCAATGAAGTACTCAATAATTTCTGACACACACCACGATTCCCTTAGCCAGGTTCGGCTTCCTAGGCAGCCCCGGGGATTCAATAACAGGATGTATCTAGGGTGGTCTATTTTTTTTTTTTACAAGAGGCATCTTTGGGCATCATGAGAGACCACCCAAGGGGTTAGCCCCCTACCCACAACCCGGGGAGGAGCGGGGAAGAAGAAGTGCCATGA
Organism: Pituophis catenifer annectens; assembly: GCF_029215685.1. Taxonomy (NCBI): domain Eukaryota; kingdom Metazoa; phylum Chordata; class Lepidosauria; order Squamata; family Colubridae; genus Pituophis; species Pituophis catenifer. Next base: position 49,288 of record NW_027256994.1, on the reverse strand, counting down.
GAATGACACGGAGCATCCCGAAGCGAAGAAAACCTTCTTCCCCGTTCTAATAAATGCATGATATGTGACCCGATCAAAGGCATTTTATGAGCCAGCTCGTAAAAGCCCCGTTCCAAATTCCTAAGACTGGAAAGGTTGCGTATGCTGACTCCAAAAACCACAAAGTGCAGTGTGTACTGGGGAAAGAATGGCTTTTGAAATCCATTTAGGAAGGAGTGAGTGTTTTTGGGCCTGGGTCAGCTCTTCTCAAGAGAGTCTCATAATAGCAAGTTGCTCCTCAAAGACGGGTCGAGGTTGGGCGAGAAAAAAAAAAAAAAAGAGATTGCTGCTCTTAAAAATTGGGTTGATTTTTAATGAACCCAGTCCCTAAAAGCCAGAAAGAGTGGGGTTCCTTTCCAGGGGTGGGCTTCAAAAATTTTAGCAAGGGACTCTCTGCCTGGTTGCTGGGTGGGCGTGGCCAGGGTGGGCGTGGCCAGGGTGGGCATGGCCTAGTCAGCCTCCTGCATCATTTTTGCCCTCCCCAGGCTCCGGAGGCTTAACTTGAGCCTCCAGGAGGGTGAAAATGGCCTCCCCAGGCTCCAGAGGCCCTCTGAAGGCCGGAAACGGGCCTTCCTGAACTTCCGGTAGAGCCGTTTTTTCGCTCTCTCTGGGTGTCCACGTGTGCCCTGCACTTACCTGCATCCAAAACAGGCCACCTGGGGACTCCTGGGAGGGGCGGGGTAGGCGGGGCCAGCCAGGAGTGAGATTTGGGGGTTCTCCAAACTGCACAGAATCTTAGCTAGAGGTTCTCCAAAACCCCAGGCAGCCCCACCCCTGTTCCTTTCACAAATCACTGAGAGGGGCCATCTTTGGCAGTGTTTCTCAACCTTCTGTCACTTTAAGAGGGGTGGACTTCAACTCCCAGAATTCTCCAGCCGGCTAATTCTGGGAGTTGAAGTCCACCCCTCTTAAAGCGACAGTAGGTTGAAAAATACTGTTTTTTTTTCCAGACTTGGTATTCTGCGAAAGTGTGCACCACAGGCAAACTCTGGATCAGCATCGGAAGGAAAAAATACCAGGCAAAACCAGCTGAGAAAACACACAATTGTCCATGCATGGTAACCTCCGCAAGTCACCTGGAGGGGAAATTCATGGAGGGTATGATTAGCCACGGCTAATTAGCCAGATAATTCAGACAATACTCTGCTCTGGCTCCGGAAAAGACAGCTTGTAATCCATCAAGGAAGCCTTTTGTTGACCTCGCTACATCACACGTCACAGCATCACAAACACACGGTCACATAAAAAACTCCGGGCTGGCGGATGGGCGGGCATTTACAGCCGAGGGGGTCTCAGCCCAGAGAAATATTACATTTGAGAAGAGAGAAATATTTGCTGCTTACCAGTTTGAAGTCTTGAATGCTACAGATGAAGTAAGGTGTGTTCGGCCGACGGCTCTCAATATACACGCAATCTTTTGGAGGGGACAAAAAGGAAGAGTTTCTCAGCCTTGGGTAAAGTAATAAGAGAATTATCAAACACAACACCGAATGGTAGCGGATTAGAACAAACGAGGCTATAAAAATGTCCCGAAGGTGTTTTTTTCAAAAGGCTTTGTTTTTTGTTTTTCCTTGAAGAGGTTTTGCTTCTCATCCAAAGGAGCTTCTTCCTTTCTGAAGAAGCGTCTTGGACGAGAGGAGAACTGAAGAATCTTCTTGGATGAGAAGCGAAATGTCTTCAAGGAAAAAAAAATGCAAAGAAAAGTCCAGTTGCCATTGAAAAAGCACCTTTGGGATAATCATGACCTGGAGGTCTGAGAATCTCCAGACAATGCTATAAAATGTGACACACCACACACACACTCACTCACTCTCTCTCTCATAAACACACACACACACACACACACACACACACACACCAATACAAGCCGAGTATTAAGGTAATTTTTTAAGGACCAGGGCAATGCAGAAAAATGTCATGTCTCTTCTCCGAGACTACGTGTTAGCTCGCCCGCTACATTTTCCATGTCTAGATGATGGCACCATCTAGGATAGTGTTGGCGAAACTTTTCGGCACCGAGTGCCGAAACTGGGGCCTGTCGGAAACTGGAAGAGCAGCTGCCCAGTGTGCATGCGCACGCCGGGAAAATGGTTTTCCAGTGTGCACATGCACACCGGCCACTTGGTCATTTCTGGCACGCATGTGCATGCAAAGTCGAGCTGGCCTGTGCCTATGTGCATGCCATAAACCGGAAGATTATCTTCCTGGCACGTGCATGCACACCGGGCAGCTGCTCTTCTGGTTTCCTGTGCTTCCGCGTGCATGAAGAACAGCTGGCCAGCGCGCCGTAACCCGGAAGAGCAACGGACAACGGCTCACATGCCCAGAGAGATGGCTCTGCGTGCCACTTCCAGCACATGTGCCATAGGTTCTCCATCAGAAGATCTAGGATTCCTCCCAAATTGGGCATCCCCAATGAGAAGATGACTCTCCCCTATCTCCCCACCACATCTGCCACAATCTTGCTCCCAATTTTGCTCTAACGCTCCCAGAGTTTATCTGATTGATTGATTGATTGATTGATCTCATTTACCGTATTTTTCAGAGTATAAGATGCACCTACCTTTTTTGGTGAGGAAAAGAAAAAAAAAGAAATCTGCCTCTGACTCCCAGCAATCTTGCCTCGTTGCAGCCAACAGCAAACAGCCTGCTTTACTTTCATTTTCGTTTTCAGCATAGCTTGATTAGCACAAGGGAAAAAAAAAAATCTGCTCCCAGCAATTTACCTCCTTGCAGCAAGCAGCAGAGGCCCGCGCAAAACAGCTGAGAGTCGGGAGGCCGATCCAACGGACAATAAACTTGTGCTGATTAGGCTGAAACGGGCTGTTTCTTCTTGCTGCTTGCTGCAAAGAGGTAAATTGCTGGGAGGCAGAGGCCAAAGGGTGGGGCCCAGTGGGTGGGCGGGGCGACATTCGGTGTATAAGACCCACCTAAATTTTCACCCCCTTTTAGGGGGGAAAAAGGTGCGTCTTATACTCCGAAAAATACGGTATATGGGGCTCATCTCTTGGTGGCTTCTTCCCTCCAGTTACACCTAAGTCTCTCTCCATCCATTCATGGGGTTTTCTCGGCTGTGCCAAGCTGTAGATTCCCTACCTGACCGTATCATTTCCCTGCAGTCTCTTAAGTCTTGGTTTCAAATCTCTCGCTCTCCCGAAAGGTATCCTGGTATTGCTACACCCCTAAATTAATGACTCAATCTACTTGGGTGAATGGGGGGGGGGGCGCGGAGTAGCTTAAAGAGGAGTGCTAGCAAACCACGAGTTTTCATCTGAGCTATTTGTGGTTGTTGCTTTTTTTCTTTTTCTTAAAAAAACAGAGGTTTCAACAATCTGGGTAGATGAAAATGTTAAGATGAATTCGCAGACAGGCACCTGCAGGAGGTTATATGAAATTCACAGATCCGTCTGAACAAAGCCGGCTCGCTGCATCTGGGAGACGAGCCAAACGGAGCCAATCCGAGGGCTTTTAGGACTCTGTTTCATCAGATCCACGAAAAGCTCTCCAGCTGTTGGATCACATACATCTGTGAACTCTTTAAGATGCTTGGGAACAGAGAATAAAAGGAGGGCCTCCGAGAATTGGAAATCAGGAGAGCAAATCTTTACAAACAATACCTGCCTGGCAATGCTAACGTTTACTCTACATCCTTTGGGCCTAGAGCTATGTCTAAGAGGTCCATTATTCACATCCTAAATACTTTCTTTAAAAAATAATAATAATAATAATAATAAAGCCATTCTATCCAGCTGTTATCTATGTAGTAAAGCATCTTTAGTTCCTTCCGTTATTTCAGTTTGCAGAATAACAGAGTTGGAAGGGATCTTGGAGGTCTTCTAATCCAACGCCCTGCTCGAGCGGGAAATCCTATGCCCCGTGATGGCGAACCTGTGGCCACACGTGTCCAAAGTGGCACGTGAAGCCACGTCGCCTGGCACGCGCGGCCTTGCCTGTTTGTGTTCCGGGTTTCTGGCACACATGCTTGTGCAACAATCAGCTGTCCTCCGCGAGCTTGGCAGTGCTGAAAACCGATGTGCGCATGTGCACAGGCCAGCTGATTGTTAGGTGCATGTGCGCGCCAGAACCCGGAAGTTCGGCTTTTTCCAGAGCATGATCCCTTCAAGTGCGAGGCAGTGCCGAAAATCGGCCTGCGCATGCATGCCGGCCAGCTGATTATCGGACGTGCGTGCGCACTAGAACCCGGAAGTTCGGCTTTTCCAGAGCGCAGCCACAACGAGTGCGCACGTGATGTTTCCTCGCAACCTTTTCAGCACACGGTGACATGACTGCTATCATGTCACCCCTACGTCACCCGACTAGACTAGGGGTCGGCAACCTTAAACACTCAAAGAGCCACAAAGGTCCTAACCGGAAGTCCCCTGTTCGATTCTGGAGCCGACCGGAAGTCCGGTTCCCCCACCATAGAGTCTCCTCCTAGCATGGCTTCCTTTTTCCTCTACCTGCCTAACCGAAAGCCCTATGAATTGTGGAGCTGACCGGCAACAGGGAGCCGCAGCAGAGGGATGAAAGAGCCACATGCGGCTCCAGAGCCGCGGGCTGCCGATCCCTGGACTAGACAATATCCAATTCCTGCAACCGTTCGTATGTTTTAGTCTCCAGTTCCTTAATCATCTTGGTTTCCGAGTCGAGTACCAAACTTGATGAGTTTCAAATCAGTTGAGTACCGAGGTACCGCAGTACATGTTTTAGCCTTTCTATGGTGGCGATGATTTTCTGTGGTCTGTCAAGCGAGCCACAGCCCCAAGCTAATGTTCTGTGGTCTCCTCCGAGGCCCCCCCCTCCCTCGCAATCTGTCTCCTCCTCCTTTGCCAAACCCCATGAATAATGTCCCGCCGACCTCTGCCATCGACATCCCAGCCTTCTTCTTGCTGAACAAAAAGTTCATTTCCTGGGTTGAGAGGAGTAACCATGGTGATCGCAGGGTCACCAAGACCTGCAAACATCCCGAGCGTCCAATGCCTACACGCGGAAGCCATGGTTTTGCTATCCACACACATGTGCAGGTAATCCACACTCAAAAGTGGAGGGCCTTGGACTGGTCATTGTATTGCTTATTGGACATGAGAAGATGGGGCCCACAAACAAGCCCGATCCTGGTGTGGCCCAAATCAGGAATCCGATTGTCACCCGCCAGATACCCCTCTTGAAAAAAGGACGGGAAAGTTCAAACAGAGATCTATATCTAAGTTGCTACTCTTAATTTCCTTTCCTCAGCTTGCACTGATGCGGTTACTAAGCTGGGTCGCGAAATGTCTGTTAGACCAAGCTCAGAGAGCACCCAGGACTCCACGGATGAGACAGTTGATCTATCTGACAGCTTTTTCACACATTTCAGCCGAGATGAACCAAGCCGAATCTTGCGCTCTGCTTTCAATGTCCTTTGTTCAACGCCAAGCGCCGGAGTCTTTATCTATTTCTGATCTCTGTCGGGAAACCGGATATCATTTTTGTTTGGGAAAGGAAGCGGACGGCCTCTTTCAAAGGCCAGGAAGCTCCGGAGTCAATGCAATCCAATTAGGTGCCCGGCAGGATACCAGGATGCTCTAACAATGCAAGCTTGTATCTTCCAGAGGGATTATGCTATGGGCTCTCCATGGGGGCCTTTTCTTCCCGGGGAGACAAAAAAACCCCTCTCTTGAAAATCATCCCTGGGCGCTCTCTACACGCCCCCCCCCCATCTCCCGCACTGTCAACTCACACCTTCCGGATTCAAGTTGAGCTAAAAAAAAAAAAAAAAAAGCTTCTTCAGTTATGCTACCGTCGTCACAACTCTGCCAGGGTCTTTTCTCCTTCTGTCTGCTGGCTGGCTTCTCCAGGGCAGGATAACAATAATAATAATAATGCAACCGAAGAAAGGCGTTTCACATTGGAACGGGGCACAATTACAACTGGCATAACATTTGCTCTTCGCCTGATGTCTCCCATTTGGGCCTTCTTTTTTGTTTGTTTGCAAATCCGAGAACGGAGCTAGCCAATTTTAGAACATTCTGGAAATACCTTTATTTTTTCGACTATAAAGACGCACCTAAATTTAGAAGAGGAAAAGAACAACAACAAAAAAGTTTTTGGCCTCCACGCACCCCATTTTAGGGGCCCTTTTTCTGCACTTTTCCAGATTTTTTTCGGCCTGTTTTGTGGGCTTTTTTCAGTCTGTTTTGTGGGCTTTTTTCAGTCCGTTTTCGAGGCTTTTTTCAGCCTGTTTTTGAGGCTTTTTTCAGCCTGTTTTGAGGCTTTTTTCGGCCCGTTTTTTTTCCTAAAACGAAAAAAGCCTCAAAAACGGACTGTAAAGAGCCTCAAAAATGGCCCCCCCCCAAAAAAGCCTCAAAACAGGCTGAAAAAAAAGCCCCGAATACAAGCCAAAAATAGGCCTGAAAAAGGCCTCAAAAATGGACTGAAAATAGCCTCGAAAATGGGCCCAAAAAAAAAAAAAAAAGCCTCAAAAACAGGTTGAAAAAACCCTCCGAAAGCAGGCCAAAAATAGGCCTGAAAAAGGCCGAAAAGGCCCAAAAATGGGGTGTGCAGAAGCCAAAAAAATCACCGGCAGGTGGGTGGGGCTTCGGCAATATTCAATCTATAAGACGCACAGATACCCCCTTTTGGGAGACAAAATAGTGTGTCTAACAGTCCGAAAAAATACGGTAAATCAGGGATCTCCACGTACACGGTTTTTTTTTTTTTACTATTAGGCAAACGACGCAAGGTCCTTTCAGGAAGACAGGAGAAGAGAGAGAGAGAGAGAGACGTTTAAGTGCACCTTCTGGAAGGCTCTACTGCGGGGAAGCCGGCAAAATTCCATTTATCAAGATCTGCGAACAGCTCGAGGCAATTAACTTTATCTGGAGCTGCGGTTAATAGCGATAATGAAAGCATCTCGTCTTGGCAACGCTAAGAACAGACTCTTCCTGAGTGCCACATTCTGTCAATATGTCTTTTAATTCCTGTTTTAATTTATCGGCGGAAAAAAAAAATACCCCAATCTTCTAATAATGTGTCTGCCCGATAGTCCTCGACTTGTGATCGCTACGGAGCCCAACATTTCTGCTGCTAAGCAAGACAGCTGTTTTGTCCCCATTTTACGACCTTTCTTGCCACCGCTGTTCAGTGAATCACTGCAGTTGTTAAGTGAGTCCCGCTGTTGTTAAAAGAGAATCTGGCTTGCCCATCGACTTTGTTAGAAGGGCGCAATCGGGACGCTGCAACTGTCATAAATACGAGTCAGTTGCTAAGCGCTTGAATTTTGATAGCGGGACTGTGGGGACGGTGCAAAAAAAAAAAACCAAGAGGCTACGGAAGCTGCGAATGGCTGAGTTTCAAACGAGAACCTAACGTTGCATCTGAAGTGGGGCCATAGTTCAAATCTTTTCTCATCCACACCGAACCCTGAAATCTAATGAGTTACATGTTACAACCAAAAATCTGGAAGAAAGTCTGAAATTTCTTTTTTCTTTCTTTCTTTCTTTCTTTTTCTTTCTCTCTTCCTTTCCTCCCCTCCCTCCCTCCCCATCTTTCCTTTTCCTTCCTCCTTGCCTTCCTTCCTTTCTCTTGCTTCTTTTCCCCCTTCCTTCCTTCCTCCTTTCCTCTCTCCTTCCCCATCTTTCCTTTTCCTTCCTCCTTCCCTTCCTTTCTTCCCTTCCTCTTCTTTTTTGCCTTTCTTCCTTCTTTCCTCCCTCCTTCCCCATCTTTCCTTTTCCTTCCTCCTTCCCTTCCTTTCTTCCCTTCCTCTTCTTTTTCGCCTTTCTTCCTTCTTTCCTCTCTCCCTCCCCATCTTTCCTTTTCCTTCCCTTCCTCTTCTTTCTTTTTCCCCTTCCTCCCTCCCTCCTCTAACCCTTCCCCTTCTTTCTTTTCCTCCCTTCCCTTCCCTTATCCTCCCCCCTCCCTCCTTCTCTTTCCTTTCCTCCATTCCTGGATGACAAAGATGGCAGCCCTGTCCCTTAAAAGTCCTTGGCAAGCCCGAAACACCCTTTTCAAGAGGAGGAGGAGGAGGAGGAGGAGGAGGAGGAGGAGGAGGAAGCTGGGCTGTTCTTGTGGAAGAGGGAAGGGTGGGAAATCCATATCATTCCGAGGGAGGAGAGGGCTAATGGGAGAGGAACGCCAGAGAAAGAGTGACAGGTGAGGAGGGGGGAAACTCCCCGCCTCCCTCCCCACCTCCTCCATCGCTGCTGACAACAAACAAATCGCTAGTCTGATCTTTTAGCGCCGTTCCTGCCAAGCAGGCTTCAAGGCAGGCGGCTGCTGGCTCCTTGTCAAGGAAACCGCTGCTTTGGGGGGGGAACCTCCCCTCCCCTTTCCCCGCTCCCCCAGGCTCCAAAAGGCCCTTTCCAATTTCCTCCCTTCGCCTTGAAAGATGCCAGGCAGCGGGCACTTCGCTTCCCCAAACGATTTCTTTTTTCTTCTTCTTCTTTTTTTTTATTATAAACCGCTCTTCTGGAGAATCCATTTTCTTCCAAGGGGGCTGCCGCTGCTGTTTAATGGACTGTCAGTATAATTTAGATTTCATCAATTTGGGCTCATTCAAGCCTAGCTCCTGATTGTACAGTAAATGGAACATATTTCTATTCAACACAATTAATGACAGTTAATTCTCCTCTGGAACAGAGAGCCCCCCCCTTTCTCTCTCTCTTTCCCTCTCTCTCTTTCTCTCTCTCTCCATTTCATGAAAGCTACAGCTCTTCGGTCCTGCATCCCCGTTACCCGATTTCCCCATTCCAATGGTTTCCTTCTACACTTTCCACCATGGCAGCTTTTCTCCCCCCCACTCCCCCCTTCTTTCTTTTAAGTATGGCTCCCGTTTGCAAGGCTAATGGGCATTTTGAACTCTTCCCCGTTCTGACATAAGACTTGCAACCGTCACACGAAGGGTGGACGGATGAGAAGGGGGAAAAAAAGGAGAGGAGGACAGGGGAGAAACTTTAGGGCACCCAACTCCCAATCTAGGTTGGACCATTGAGGCTCTTTTCCATCCTCCTCCTCCTTCTTCTCCTTCCTCTTCCTCTTCCTCTTCCCCCATAATCCCTTATGGGGTGGAGTCTGCGCCAAAACTCTGCATTGGTGATGGGAAGGGCATCTGGCCAGTAAAAAACACACTGCTAGCGCCATTCTGAATGGAGCTAGCAAGTATGTTTTTTACTGGCCAGATGCCCTTCCCGTCACCAATGTGGAGTTTTATTCAGCAGATTTATTCTCATTGTGCCCAAGAGAGAAATATCTGTCTCTACCTAGGATTGAACACACAGCCTTCTGATTGTGAGGTGAGAGCTCCACCTCTAGGCCATTGCACCACTCCAGGCTCTTTTCCCTCATGAAAAGCTTAAAAAAATAATAATAATCGGTGTCTAAATAACGAATAACAGGTGAGGATGGTCGTGCTGAGTTGGAAGAACAGCACGAGACCCTGTAAACATTCGGAGTCTCTGCTTTCCCCCTAAGGCACGGGGATTACACGTCCCAGAATTCCTCCACACCGGAAGGAAACCCAAGATGCAAGACTTTAGAAGGGAAGGGGCTTAAAAAGATCGGATTCAAGGAAAGTTTCCTGTCCCAGCTCCTGGTTTTTGACACGTCTATCTCCTCGCATGTCTATGAAAAGAGGTGCGGTGAACAATGTCTTGCTTTCTTCCGTCTAACGTGTCCTAAATCCAGATATGACCCTTGGCCAGATGCTGACCAGGAAGCGAAACCGTCCACTGGCATCCATGCGAGATGTGAATTAGATGCCTGGGCTATTTCCCCCCCCCCCCCCGCCACCTTCTGACGTCGCCTACTAACACAGCCGAGACCCCAGCCCACTTTCATGGCTGCCTATTCTCCTTCCAGCTCGAGCCCATTTATCTGTCACCTCCTTGGCATTAAGTGCACGACAGCCATCCGCAGCTGTCCGTCAGCCCCACGTGTGACGGGAAGACAGAAGCTAACGGCTTCTTTGCAGCTGCAGGAAAGCGGAGAGGCGACGGCGAGACGTCCATGAAAAGATGGGGGGGGGCGTTCATCGGGGGCTCCTTCTTCCTGGCCATTTTGCACACACACACACACACACACACACACACACACACACACACGAGGAAAGAGCTTCCCACCAGGTTGTAGGGGGAAATAAGCTGCCTTTCCTGCCTTGCCAGAAGCACGCTGGGCTTCCCAACCGCTGCACAGTGGCTCCCAAGCAATTGAGTGCGTCTCTCTTCAGCCGTTTACCATCCATCAACCCAGCATTTTTACAATCAAACCCCAGAACCTTTCAACCAGCCATTTGTGCTTAAAAGGTACAACAGCTACTTGGCTTTCTGAACTAGATATGTGTGTGTGTGTGTGTGTGTGTGTGTGTATGCTCCCCCCCCCCCCGGACTCTTTAAGCCATAAATGGAATCTGACACACGTTCTGTATAAGAAAGGGAGAAAGAAGGCTTATATATTCCTGGCTGTGTCTCCTCTCACCTCTTAGTTGTGTCTTTCTCGAAAGAAAGAAAGAAAGAAAGAAAAATCCAAAGAAATTGAGAGTCCCTCTAGACAATGAGAGGACAGAGCAGAAGGAAGGGAGGGAGGGAGGGAAGAAGGGAGGGGGAAAGGGAGGGAGGGAGGGGGGAAGAGAGGGAGGAAGGAAGGGAGCAGAGGGGAGGGAGGGAGGGGAAAGGGGAGGGAGGGAAGGAAAGGAGGGAGGGAGGGAAGAAGGGAGGGGGAAAGGGAGGGAGGGAGGAAGGAGGGAAGAGAGGGAGGAAGGAAGGGAGCAGAGGGGAGGGAGGGGAAAGGGAGGGAGGGAAAGGAGGGAGGGAGGGGGGGAAGGGGGAAGAGAGAGAGGAAGGAAGGGAGCAGAGGGGAGGGAGGGAGGGGAAAGGGAGGGAGGGAGGGAGGGAGGGAAGAAGGGAGCAGAGAAGGGAGGGAGGGGGAAGGGGGAAGAGAGAGAGGAAGGAAGGGAGCAGAGGGGAGGGAGGGAGGGGAAAGGGAGGGAGGGAGGGAAGAAGGGAGCAGAGAAGGGAGGGAGGGGGAAGGGGGAAGAGAGGGAGGAAGGAAGGGAGCAGAGGGGGAGGGAGAGAAGGGAGGGAGGGAGCAGAGGGAAGGAAGGGAGGGAAGGAGGGTGAAGAGAGGGAGGAAGGGAGCAGAGGGGAGGGAGGGAGGGAGGGAGGGAAGAAGGGAGCAGAGGGAGGGAGAGGAGGGAGGGATAAAATGGAAGAAGTGCGGGAGGAAGGAAGGAAAGGATAAATGGAGAGACGTAGACATGGAGGGAAGGATAAAATGGAGGAAGGAAGGAAGGAAGGAAGGAAGGAAGGAAGGAAGGAAGGAAGGAAGGAAGGAAGGGAGAAGCTAGACTTATGAGGCTAGCATTCCCTGCCACTCATGGACTCAATGCTCAGGTCCTTGCCTGGAAGAGCGGAGGCTGCTGGGGCCTTGAGACAGACAGTCATGCAGAAACCAAAGGCCAAAGGATCCCTCTAGGACTGTCTCACCAAGAGATTCCGCTGCTCCCCAAATCAGTGAGCCTGACAAATGACATTTGGTCAAATTCTCTACCTCCACCTCCACAAATTTCCCCAGTAGGGAGGGCGCCGACTCTCAGCCCTCCGGACGGTTCTAATCCCGGCCCAAACTGAATC
>NW_027256994.1:0-37546 GCF_029215685.1 Pituophis catenifer annectens | reverse complement strand
TAAAAAAATCACAAGGGAAGTTGTGATGATGTGGGGTTAACAGAAATCTGAAGCCCATTTGCTCACGCACAGGTGGCCATGGAGGAGGTGGGGGAGCAGAGGACTGCTTGACAACACTTTTGAGGTGAGCACATAGGTCTCTGCGCAAGGAGGAGGCAAGTCCCGTAGATTTGATTTATCAACCGTCAGTTGAATCCCAAACAAGGACAAGCAAAGGGACACGGCAGCCCTGCAAGCAGAGCAGCTAAATTTCGTTAAGCAGCCAGGCAAGCAAGCAAGCAAGCACAAACAAACACACACACACATTTTATTTATACACACACACACACATCTTTAGCAAAGGCAGGGAGCAGGGGTGGCATTCACTTACTTTCCCTACCGGTTTCGCAAATGTGTCCGCGCACCGCTCGCTTTGCTCACCCACACCCCATCTATGCATGCGCCCAAGCATTCCATGCATGTGCTTTGCTGGCGTGCGTGCCTTCCGCGGTGTGCGCCCAGCCTCAAAAACGTGCATAAATAGGATGGCATAGGGCAGGTGGGTGGGCAGGTCGGGTTTAGGATTTTCACCTCCTACCCTTGGCTGCGCCTGCTTCTCCGCCAGGCTTCCGCCTCGGGGGATTCTCCTCTAGCTTTTCTCCTTGGCTCACCCGCCACCAGCCCATTCGCCACGGCCAGTCGGACACGGTCCCTCCGACCACACGCTTTGTCACAGCCCATTCGATGCCACACTTGTGTATCCACACAAGAGCCTTGTTGGCGCAGCGGACTAAAGTGCTGTTAAGTAGCACTTAGCTGCCAGCTGCCTGCAATTACTGCGAGTTCAAATCTCACCAGGCTCAAGGTTGACTCAGCCTTCCATCCTTCCGAGGTAGGTAAAACGAGGACCCGGATTGTGGGGGCAATAAGCTGACTTTGTATTAAAAAAGAACACCGCTTTGGGGGGGGGGGGCAAAAGCCCTACTAAGCAGGTATATACAAAAGTAGGAAGGCTATTGCTTAACGCATTGTAAGCCGCCCTGAGTCTCCGGAGAAGGGCGGCATATAAATCGAACCAATCAATCAATCAATCAATCAATCAATCAATCAATCAATAATAAATAAATAAATAAATAAATAAATACTGTTAGTCCTGGGCTTTTCACCTCCTGGGACAGTTAGCCGCCAGCTAATTAGCCTAGTTGCTAATTCTGGCAGCCAAAAGCCAGCTTCATCCAAAGGGAGTTTTTGTTTCGGGTGCATATCCTAGCCTTAGAAAGAGAGAGGGAAGGAGGAAGGGAAGGGGGGAGGGAGAGGGGGAGGGAGGGAAAGCGAAAGAGGGAGAAGGGAGACAAAAAGAAAAGAGAGAGAGAGAGAGAGAGAGAGAGAGAGAGAGAGAGGAGAGAGAGAAAGAAAGAAGAAAGAAAGAAAGAAAGAAAGAAAGAAAGAAAGGAAGGAAGGAAGAAAGAAAGGGAAAGGAAAGGGAAGGAAGGAAGGAAGGAAGGAAGGAAGGAAGGAAGGAAGGAAAGAGAAGGAAGGAAGGAAGGAAGGAAGGAAAGAAGAAAAAGAAAGAAAGAAAGAGAAAGAAAGAAAGAAAGAAAGAAAGAAAGAAAGAAAGAAAGAAAGAAAGAAAGAAAGGGAAGGAGAGAGGGAGGGAGAGAAAAAGGAGAGGAAGGAAGGACCACAAACCCCGGCACTAGACGCAGCTTCAGTGGATGCTTGGAAATAGCACAGCAATCCAGGATTGGAAGGGACCTCCGAGGTCATCCAGTCCCAACCCCCTGCTCCAGCAGGAGACCTTATATCATCTTAATATAATTAGATGAGCCTCTTAACACAGAGGAGAAATTCCCAGAAAAGAGAAGGGGTTTACTAGGCAAGGCTGCCATGCAGAGGAAGGCAGAGACAGTCCTCGACTTACGACAACAATTGAGCCCCAAATTTTGGTTGCTAAGCAAGAGGACTGTTAAAGTGAGTTTCGAATTCCAGCCTCCCGTGACAAAGCACCCACAACTTCTGAAGGCAGGCCCTTCCACTGGTTAACTGTCCTCCCTGTTAGGAAGTTTCTCTGCGCAAGTTAAAAGGAGCCTGGATAGCTCAACAGACAGAAGCACCGTAATTTAACACCAGCTGCCTGCAATTACTGTAAGTTCGAATCTCCCCAGGCTCAAGGTTGACTCAGCCTTCCATCCTTTCTAAGGTAGGTAAATTGAGGGACCCGGATTGTGGGGGCAATTAGCTGACTTTGTATAAATATACAAAAGTATGAAGGCTATTGCTTAACGCCTTGTAAGCCGCCCTGAGTCTCCGGAGAAGGGCGGCATATAAATCAAATTTTTTTAAAAAAAGGATGTCCAGAAGACAAGACAGTCATCAAGATACCAAAGGTGGCAGGGAGATGAAATGATCGAAGGTCCAATATACAATCAGGGGTGGAAGTGTGTGCGTCTTTGTGCCTGCCTCTGTGTTTTGCAACTGCTGCTTGAAGCCAAAGCAGCGAGATGGATGAAGCAAGTGCCCTTCACACAGGCTGGGTAAACGAGATCTTTAGGCAGGTAAGTAGCAACATCCCTCTTGGTGAGCGACCGCACTTTTGGTCTCCTTTTTGCGACCTTCTGAGAAGCAAAGTCGACGGGGAAGCCGGATTCATTGAAGAGCTGCGTCACTCCCTTAACAACTGCAGGGATTCACTTAACAACTATGGTGAGAAAGGTCATATAATGGGGCACTGAACGACGGTCTTGCTGAGCAACTGAAATTTTGGGCTCAACTGCGGTCGTAAGTCGAGGTAGTCTTCTAGCAGAGCTATTCCGAGATACGTTTGATCCAACAGCACTGCACAAATAACCTTTGCCGCGCACAGCAAGATCTTATCCGTTATTTACCCGTTCAGCTAATGGCCTGTTTTTTCTATTCAAGCACGTAAAAGAGGCTAGCGAAGTTAAAACATACGGGAGGACAAGAAAAGGGAGTCCTCCTCAGGCCTCTTGTGAAGTGAAAACAAGGCCTGTAGTGAAGCTGCGACGGATACATGAGATCCATGAAAGCCAACTATACAAGAACACGGGGAGACCGTCTGGTTTGTTTCAGGAACCTGTCACTCTGCAAGACAGGCTGTTTCCCTCTTCCGAAAAAACTCAGGCTATGCTTGCAGCCCAGCTCCCTCTCTCTCTCTCTCCCCGCGGAGGTCAGCTTCCTCCTTCAAGCCAACAAAAGCAAACCGCTCGCCGGCTGATCGGAAAGTGATCGCGGCGGCGCTGCTGAGAACACAAACAGCTTCTTTTCATTCTCACAGAGATCTTGACCTCGAGAAGGAAAACTCTGCAGTGTTTTCTCCCCCTGAACAACCATTCGGGTCCCTCTCTCGCCTGCAAAAGGCCTATTTATTTTTTTCTTATCTTTCTTTTCTTTTTTTTTTTGGCCTTGTTCCGACAGCCGAGACCTCAATCTGACACTTGCCCCCTTTTACAAAAGAAACAAATAAAGCCTGAGTATTAGTTCATACTTTTTTTTTTTTTTTGCCCACACTGAGAACTAGAAACCTGAGGCTAGATGCAGGAAGTATTTTTTTTGGGGGGGGGGGGTTTCTGGAGGGTGGTTGTTGTTGTTTTTGCAAGGTTGAGGACTAGAAACCTGGCCCACCATGCACCACTGTTTGTTTGGATGCGATTTCCTGAAAGAAGAGTAAAATTTTGTTTTGTGCCCTCTCGAATGCTATAACAGATAACAATAGTGGGATTTCTCCTATTTCAGAGAATTGTTTTCATCACAGGCCGGCCTGCCTTAATTTCATTCCTTCCTTCTTTCCTTCCCCTCCATTCCTCCTTCTCTCCTTCCTTCTACTCCCCCTCCCTCCCTTACTCCCTTCTTCCTTCCCCTCCATCCCTCTTTCTGCCCTTCTCCCTGTCCCACTTCCTCCCTCCCCTCCCCTTCCTCCTAATGCATTTCTGCTTTTCTGCCATATTTCCAATTCTTGCACGACTCAGGATACTTGGCGGTTATTCAGCTATGACTCTTAGGAATTCCCCCTTGCACGCATGAAAAATTCATCGCTTCATACCTTCCCATTAACGGCTGCCAAAAACTTGGCAAGGGAAGGCTTAACCCACAGTTGTGGGAATGGATCTGAAGGTCCCAATCACCACCAGAGTTAAAAGGTACCATACTCAAAGCTAGCGTGGGGCCATTTCTGGATGCTTTCAGGGTACGAATGGCGACCCGACAATCCAGCTGGTCCTGTTGTCATCACAAACTACCATCCTTCAAGAGTAGAAGAGCAGTCCAGAGTTATACAGGCATGTATGAACCAACTCCAACTATCCCGACCAATCTGGGAGCCTCCTTTAATCGGAGCTCAGCATCAAACGCTTGTAGACTGTGAGTTCCTACAAAGAAAGAGAGCCACCCAAGGAATGTTTAAGCTGTTGGACTCAATAGCCTAAGGAACTCTTCCTAAGGATGTACAGTAGCAGCCAAAATTGTGGAAACCTTTTGGGAAAAGTGTGTTTTCTAAAACTTAGCTAATAACACCACTTTTTTTGGAGTAGTACCATAAAATTGTATATCAATGGAAAGATAAAAATTTAAAGGCACAGTACTTCCTCAGTCCCTATAACTGAAGAATGATAGAATCCCACAGATGAATTGCGTAGCATCGCCATGGAAAAAACGAGATACACAAAAATTATCACCATGTCAGTTAATCCTTAGTTGGGTAATCTTTAGCATGAATGACGGCCTTACGATGCCTTCCCATGGAGGGAACCAAGCCTTTGAGTTCTGCAGCTGTTCTAATGTGGAACCAAGATTGAAGGATGGCTTCTATTAACTGGGTTTTATTGCTGGGTCGCTTCTGACTTAACAAGTTTCTTTAGTCGGCTCCATAGATTTTCAATGGGGTTAAGGTCTGGGTTATTCCCAGGCCATTCCAGCAGTGGAAGAGGATTATCTTGAAACTCCAAAAAAGAAAAAGTGGTGTTATTAGGCACCAAACCTCAAAAATATACTTTTCCCAAAAGGTTCCCACAATTTGGCCACTACTATATTACAAGTAATCCTCGACATAAGACCACAATGGAGCCCAAAATTTCCATCGCTCAGCAAGACAGTTAAATGAATTTTTGCACCATTTTTTTCTTGCCTACCGTTGTTAAGGGAATGACTGCAGCGGTTAGTCACATGGACTAAATTAAGTGAACCTGAGCTGCCTCTTGACTCTGCTTGTCCTGTATGATCAGTTAAAAAGGGCACGACGGAAGCAAAGACACAGGGCAAGAGAAAGTGAATAGCAACGGCATAAATTCACAAGTGAGATTTTCTCTCTTTTTTTTTTCCACCTCTTGCTTTTCCTTTTCTTACTCTCTCGCCTCTTCGCGTGATGCCTCTCGTCCCAGAAGAGAAGAGCCAGATTGATATGTACGTACTGAGGCATGTAAACAGCCACACGCTTGGCTGCCGGTGTCAGCCGAGAACTTTTCATATCTATTTCTTTATCAGAACTAAACCCAAAAGCAGAGAAGGAAACGGCAAATAACCCAGGCAAGAGGTATCGCCTGTACCTCTCAAGGCAGAAATATAAAAATTCAACCTGATTATTCGGGAAATGCTATTAAAATATCAAGCTAATGTTTTCTGGGAAAAGCCAAATTTTAATGAAATGTTCTGGTCTGGTGAACGGATCTACGAATTAAGTGCTCTCCCCCACCCCCCCCCGTGGTGGGATTCAAATAATTTAACAACCGGTTCTCTGCCCTAATGATTTCTTCCAACAACCAGTTCACCAAACTGCTCAGAAAGTTAACAACCGGTTCGCCCAAAGTGGTGCGAACCGGCTGAATCCCACCACTGCCCCCCCCCCCTTAATTCACAACGACACAACAGCATGGGCTGGGACTCAAGCTTATCGCCCATCCTGATCTCTTAGCCACAATTAAAAGACCGACCAACATTCATGGTTAGCTGGCCTCCAGGTACAGACCGGTATGCCAGCCTAAAAAGCTACAGCCTCGACTTATGATCACGTTGGACGGGGGTTGTTATGTGAGCTGCGCCTGGTTTTTACAGCTTTTTCACACACACCGACGACTTTTAAACAACTCAGTGCAGTTGTTAAGGGAATCCAGCAGTCGTTTCTCCCATTGGCTCTGCTTGTCAGGAGGTCGCAAAAGGGGATCACATGACCCCTGGGACACTGCAACTGTCATAAATATGAGACAACTGCCAAACAGCTGAATCTGAATTGCGTGACCATGGGGACGCTGCAATGGTTGTTAAGTGTGAAGAAAGGTCATAAGTTGCTTTTTTTCTGACCTCGAAAGGCCACTAAATGAACTGTTGTAAATCGAGGACTACCTGTATAACAAGTGTCTGTGGAGATTCTCAGTCATCCAGGTCGTGGTTGTCCCTCTAAGGTGCTTTTTCAAAAGGCAACTCCAAAGGAGGAGGAGGAAGAAGAGGAAAAAGAGGAGGAGGAAGAGGAACAGGAAGGAAGAAGGAGGAAGTAGGGAGGAGGAGAGGGAGAGGGAGAGGGAGAGGGAGAGGAAGAAGAAGAAGAAGAAGGAGGAGGAAACATTTCGCTTCTCATCCAAGAAGCTTCATCGCTTCTTCATTCTGCCAGAACCGATGAAGCTTCTTGGATGAGAAGCGAACCCTCTTCCTCTTCCTCAAGGAAGAAATAGTTCAGTTGCCTTTTAAAAAAGCACCTTTGAGAATATAACAAGGAAAGTCACAAATTCCTTGGCTCAGGGACTCTCATACGCACACAAACAAAATGTGTCATATTAGCTGAGTCTCTCTCTCTCTTTCTCACCTCCCGGCCGGTAGACAACATCGTCCTCGGTGATGAACGAGGTGATCTCTCCGTTGTCGGTCCTCTCGTAGCGCGACTTCTTCTTGGGCGGCTTCTTTTTGTTCTTCTTGGTGGACTCCTCGGTGGTGGCGCTGTTGTTGTCATTGTCCTCGTCTTCGCTGTGGTCGCTCTCGGCGTAGTTCTTGGCGCCGCCTTCCAGGGTGCAGCTCCGGCGGGGCCGCGAGTTCTCGCTTTCCCGTTGTCCCTTGTCCCGTTTGTCTCGATCCCGGTCTTTCTCTTTCTCTTTGTCCTTCTCTTTGTCCGCTGTCATGATGCGCCAGGTGCCTTCTTCCGTCCTCTCACGGCTCGGCCTCCGTGAAAGGTAGACAGTCAGCCTGGGCTTCAGTCTTCTGAATTTCGCACTCCACTCCAGGAAAAATTGGACCACGCCGGTAACCCCAGTGTTTTAAAAAAAGGCCCTGGAGAAGGAGAGAAACAAAGAGAAAGGCTACGTTAGCCAATGACGACACCTGCGGCATTCACCTGCGGCAAATTCTCTGCCGGTCAAACCGTCGGCAGGGTGTTGTGTCAGGCAGCCTAAATACGCATCACCCATGTACGGTGGGGAGTTAATGGAAGGATTGGGTGAGCCCCATGGTCTTCCAAACTCACCGAATCTTAAGGGGGAAAGAAACTTGGACTTCATCAAACGTTTTGTGAAACGCGCTGGAGGAAGTCTGAAGGCGCTATTTTTTCATCGCGTTCCTAGGAACAAAGTTTTCCTGTTGTTGTTTTTTTAAATAAAAGCCGCAGGAAAACAAGACACCCTTGGGGTAACTAATCTTTGTGCTTCAAATCCAAATGTGGAGCTCAAAGGGAATATGGACTGCGGGATGTACGCTAATCTGCCACACATTTTTTTTTTTTATGTGCATGGAAAAACATCTGGTGAGACGAAAAAGAAAGCGGGGGGGGGGGGAGGAAGGAGTTTCAACTGTCCTTTCCTGGGGAACAAAACTGTGGCCATCCATCCTAACCAGTTCCATCAGATGGCCTGCAAGGAAACCATATGGTCTCATTAATGGTTATTTGTTTTCTCCATCTGAAGCTCAACCTGGCCATGCCTTTGCCCCCAAGATTGGGGACATACAGTATATCACAGAGGGGGCGTGGTTTCACTTCCTTGCCTGCATCCCGCGGATGGGGCTCCGCTTGTTTGCACGGCCCGGTTGCTGGCATGCCGCGGCCCGGTGCTAGTGCACAGACCGGGGGTTGGGGACCCCTGTTCTAGCAGGAATATTGAGGCTGCTCAGCCCCAAAGAAAGCCCCCGAGTCAACGTCTCTGATGTCACAAAATTCGGCACCCCGGACGCCATCTAAGTAATGGCATGTACGGGCCAAGGGCCTTTTCCATCAAAGCCTAATACCATCCCACTAGCTTTCTGACAATGACTTTTCCAGCACCCTAATAAATTTCTATTCTTTCTCTCGGAAAAGACAAGCCCTAACTAACCAGATATAATGTGGTTAAGAGGCTCAGCCACAAATCTGTCTCCTCTTGCCCCACGCTGGAACCATCTTCTTAAGTCTTTGCAATCAATTCCCTTGTTTTATTAAAAAAAAAAAAAAAAAGAGGGAGGGAGGGAGGGAGGGACAAAAGGCATTCTTCATAAGCTTCCACCTAGGCGTACAGGGCTTTACAAAGGGCACGTCGGTTCGTTCAGGAGCCCCGCCATCTAAACCAAGACACAGCTAAATAGCGGCGAAGCACTAGATCAGGGTCCTCAAACTTTTTAAACAGGGGGCCAATTCACGGTCCCTCAGACTGTTCGGGGCCAGACCAGCTGGATGGGCGTGGCTAGGTGGCCATGTGAATGGGTGGGCATGGCCAATTTAGCAGTCTAAAGAATACACACAAATTAAAGTTTAATTTCTTAAGCTCCCGAGGGTGGAAAGCAGGATAGTGAAGGGATGCGGCTGCCTTGGGGTGTGTATGAGAGACGTGTGTGTGTGTGTGTGTGTGTGTGTGTGTGTGTGTGTGTGTGTGTGTGTGAGTGTGAGTGTGTGTGTGTGTGTGTCTCCACTAGTATCTCTCTGCCGCCCAAAAATGGGCCCATTTTTGGCCTCCTTGGTCTCCAGAAGGCGGATGGGGACCAGTGGATAGCGGGGTGATGTGGGCAGGGCAGCCTCATGGTCGTGCGCGGGCCAGATTAATGGATTTGGCAGGCCATTTCCGGCCCCCGGGCCATAGTTTGAAGACCCCTGCACTCGATCCAAAGCAAGCTTCAGCTCCTGCATTTGCAGCTAATGGAAATCAATTGCCAGTCCGTCTTAGAGGATTATTCAGAGAATTAGAATCCATGCGAAGCCATTAAAAAAAATATATATCAGGACTCAAGAGGATGGTCGATACCTGCAGTTAAGCCACTGCTGTCTACCCTCACTGCAGCGGCGAAATCTGGCTCGATCTATCTGGCTCGTGCGAACTGGTAGGGCCAGCGGCGAGAGGCTCCGCCCACCCGCCTGGATGTCATTACGTCCCGTTTTTGACCCTCTGCGCATGAACAGAAGAGGCGCGCGTGCTCACATTTCTGAACTGGTAGCGAATTTAAGTGCATTTCACCGCTGCCTCACTGGAAGAAAATGCACAGCTATCCTATGACCGGATCTCGGATCCAGATCTCCTGTGTGTGTCCGATCCTTTCCAAAGGAAAGACTCCAAATCCAGAGCCTTCTTCCAGGTAAATGGGTGGGCTCAACGCATCGTATGAAGTCATATGTGGTTTGTTTGATGGGGGGGGGGGCTCCGTGGGAAGCAGCCTGGATAGTTTACATGGCTGCTATTTACAATCTGAATTAGGCCTCCCAGGTTTGTTTAGGAAACAAGTTCTTAAGACAAGCCAGGGCCTTTTTTTTTTTTGCAAAATGAGAAAACTAGGCCAGAGTATGTTACACACACACACACACACACACACACACACACACGTTCTCTATCACACGCAAACCCCACAGAGATTGTAAAGGCAACCACAGCTACACGGAGGCAAGCCTACCGTGTTTCCCCGAAAATAAGACCCTGTCTTATGCTTTTTTGAACCCCGGAATAAGCACTTGGCCTTATTTTCGGGGAGGTCTTATTATTTTGGGGTGCGTGGAGGAAACCAGAGGAAATGGCGGGGGCCTGCTGCGCATGTGTTTAAATATTTTCAGGGAGGGCTTATTTTCAGGGGGGGCTTAGTTTAGTGCATGCGCTCAAAAGCCCGATTGGGCTTATTATCAGGGGATGTCTTATTTTAGGGGGAAAAGGGTAGTGGTTTTAAAAAAAAAAATCCTAGGGGAAAGAGACTCTCTACGACGTCGTCATCCCGGAAACACCCATTTCAAGAGGCCGATATATTTGCAGCATGGAAGGGTCAGGGATGGCAATAAGTAGCTTTGAAGATCAAAATCTGCTCCTTTCAGAACTTAATCATCTTCTTTTTAAAATAGAAAAGGGGAGGGTGGGCAGCTAATGAATTCTTAAGACCTGGTTGACTTTATTCCCAACAACGGTAACCTTCAAAATGATAAATTGACTTTGCTGTCATAGCCTGAGATTCAAGGTTTTTCTTCACTTACACACACCCCTAGTATTTTTTTTCCCCCAGATGGAGGCAAACAGCTCAGGAAGAGATTAAACAGCTCTAGAAAATGATGTCCTAACGCGGCGACACAAAGACGCACACATACGACAACGAAGAGTCTACACCACACAAAGACTGTTCTGGTACTAGAGGCTTTGTGTAAGCAGAGTGAGTGAACTGGAGAAGCTTCTCAGATGAAAAGCAAAACATTTTTTTTAAAAAAAACCAAACCAAGGAAGTCCACTTGACTTTTCAAAAGCAACTTTGGGACTCCTGGACGACTGAGAATCTCTACAGACTTTTAGCTATACAATTTGGGATGAACGCTCTTCCAATGGTGTGGGAGTAGGAATGGATTTCCAGAGGGAAAAATTGCAGACCACAGCACTACTCAGGTCCTGAGGACACAGATATATCTGCAAGTGCTTCAGCGACCAATAAAAAGGATGCAAAGGACCAGCGGTCTGCAAGGAGTATAAATCCTTCCTTTCCCCACCATCCAGTCAGAGCTGAAGAAGCTTCTTGGAGGAGGAGCGAAACGTCTTCAAAGAAAAAACATAGTCCAGTTGCCTTCTGAAAAAGCACCTTTGAGACAACCACAGCCTGGATGATGGAGAATCTCCACAGGCGCTAGAAACCAAAAAGAGGTCCATGTTTTGATTTCTGACATGCCACATCAGAAGACGATTGATGCCCCAGTGCCAAAAAAAACCCAGGTGAGACTAGTAAATGGATACCGAATATGCACCCATGCCAGCTCTAGCAGCCAGCGTGCTTCTTTTCCGCAGAAAATCTGATGGGAGAAGAGAAACCCAACCCTCCAGAGATATCGTGATGCGGTAACTACTCCAACTTTCCTCTTTTTTTTTGTCAAACTTCTTGGATGTCCGGAAATCCCTGGCCTGATTTGCAAGTGGCCTCATTTGCAACAGGGATCTTGGAGTCTTAGTGGACAACTAGCTAAATATGAGCCAGCCGTGTGCAGCGGCAGCCAAAAAAGCCAAGGCAATCCTAAATTGCATTAACAGAAGGATACAATCAAGATCAAGGGAGATACTAATACTACTCTATAAAGCCTTAGTAAGACCCCACCTAGAGTACTGCATCCAGTTTTGGTCACCACACTATAAAAAAGATGTTGAGACTCTGGAAAGAGTGCAGAGAAGAGCAACCAGGATGATGAGGGGACTGGAGGCTAAAACATACGATGAACGGTTGCAGGAACTGGGCATGGCTGGTCTAGTGAAGAGAAGGACCAGGGGAGACATGATAGCATCTTCCAATATTTGAGGGGCTGCCACAGAGAGGAGGAAGGGGGGTCAAGCTATTTTCCAAAGGCCAGACATGGAACAATGGATGGAAACTGATCAAGGAGAGATTCAACCTGGAAATACGGAGAAATTTTCTGACGGTGAGAACATTCAACCCGTGGAACAGAAGTTGCCATCGGACGTTGTGGGAGCTTCATCCCTGGAGGCTTTCAAGAAGAGACTGGGCTGCCATTTGTCAGAGATGATGTAGGATCTCCTGCTTGGGCGGGGAGTGTTGGACTAGATGACCTACAAGATCCCTTCCAACTCTGTTAATCTGTAAACACGCAAGGAAGCCCACCAGGCCACAGAGCCTGGAACGGGAAGATCCTTACGACGAGCAACTCAGCCCCAAAGGCCGGAGTGTCGGCTTCAAAGCGACTGAGGTTGCTGGTTTAATCTTCATCAAAGGGCTCTAAGAAGGCAGGCAGTGGGAGCGGCAGTGACTAATTAGAAATGTGACTGGACTGGACAGCTCTCTGGAATCCGTTTCAAGCAGACTCCTTGCGTAAATATCAAGAGAGAAGAAAGCAGTTTCCCCTTCCAGGCAGCAGCAATGTCCATCCATCCTTCCGGAGACGGCTCGCCAAAGCCAAGCCGCTTCCTTTCTCCGTTCCCCCTCACCCGAGGCAGATGGCAGGATTTATCACCAAGATTAGACAAATTCTTTTATTTGTCCAACCAGCAACGGGCCTAGAGAGGGGCAAGTGGCAGTCGTGCCACCGCGCACAACGAGACGACCAACGACACGCAGGGAAACATCAATTGCAACCCACAATATACTGGCTTGTTGTGGCTAGGAACTGGCCTCCGGGGCTGCCCTGGAAACAGTGAAGGACCGACCCGTGGTGCCTCTGCCAGCAAAAATGGAGATCGGGAGGTTGTTTTTGCTGGCAGAGCGCTTAGGCAGCCACAGGCGCTCCCAACATGAGTGACATCGAGATAGCCACGCCCCCCCAGCCCCCCCCCGGTGAGGTCAAACACAACCGTGATGCGACCCTCAATGAAATCCAGTTTGACACCTCCTGCTCTAGCAGCTTCTTGGCCAATCGGTTCCGACTGGCTGCTCATTTTCCTCCAGGTTCAGGCAAGGGACGTCTCATTTGCTTAACTGCTCTTTCTCCCAGCGTGACAGGTGAGCTTATGGACGCTCTTCTAAAATCAGTTGGTGTAATGACCAAACCTTTCCCTTGAAAGGAACTCTGCGATCAAAAGCAGCGGGGATCCTTACTTGCCCAAACGCTCCCTGAAGCGAAGTGGCTGACTCAGACTCATATTTGCGGGTGTGGATTTTTACAGACCTAAAAAAAAAAAACCACCCACCCAGGAAGGAAGCATGAGGTGTTCAGAAACGGTAATGGTTGGACAACATCTGCCTGGCTCCATCTGCGTTGCAATACACTCTAAACCCGTGATGGCAAATCTATGGCACGCGTGCCCAAAGCGGTACATAAAGCCATGTCGCCCGGCACGCGTGGCCTTGCCTGTTTGTCTTCCGGGGTTCTGGCACGCATGTGCACGCGACGATCAGCTATCCTTCTCGCGCACGGCAGTGCCGAAAACCAGTATGCGCATGCGTGCCAGCCAGCTGATTGTCGGGTGCGCATGTGCGCCAGAACCCAGAAGTTCAGCTTTTCCGGAAAGTGGCACCAATGAGTGCAAACGCACGCGACATTTTTGCACAACCAAGTGCCGAAAAGGTTCGCCATCACTTCTCTAAACACCCCGCAAGGTCCACAAAGAGGCAGGTGTCCGAAGTGGAGTGTTGGCACTAATCTAGGCAACCTCCCACTGGCGCCTTTTCTTTCGAGATCACGTTTCCGTGGCTCATGGCATATGCACGGTGTAAACATTTCCACTGGGATTACAATGATCGCAGAAGGAAACAATGCCGATAAAGGCAGCTATTTTTATTTCCCCCCGTGGAGAGAGAGAGAAAAGGGGAGGAGGCGGGAACAAAGCAACCAAGCAGGTTCAAAATGAACTAAGTAGGTAGGGGACCTCGCCGGTGCTTGTGACAAAGCCAAAACCTAAGGCCACGTGTGTACGGCAGAATTAAAAAAGTACTAACGCAAAGTGCTCAATCGAGTCGCCTTTGAAGAATCAACCACAAAAGGCCTATTAGATTTTCTACCGAGCTGTGTGGCTTGGTCTAAACAATGGAGTTGGATTGTCAACCTTGTAGTAAGCCAGCTGGTTTCGATCACAGTTTACCCATTTAGAAGAACCGGCCAGAATAGTATGAGTGATGTTCTGATGCAGCTGAAGTGCACCCTCTGAAGTTAAAATCAATGATTCCTTTATTAGGAGCGCCAGCAGCCCCGACAAAAAAGTTTCTCTCTCACCGTAGACTAACAAGTCTGTCCAGCCGGGAGATGAATAGTTGTCTGCCACATCTATTCATCTCCGCCCCCTGCCTTTTATCCGGAGAGTTAGGGTGGGTCTTTGCTAGCAGCGGTGGCTCTTCCGTCCCAAGGACCGGCCCATTGATTTCCACTGCTCTCCTCTCCTCTGCCTTCTGTGCATCTGCGCATCAGGCACTGGACCCAGCTGTTCCTCCTCTTCCTCATCAGCCACCTCCAGATCTGGGGGCTGTTGACTCTCCATCTGAGGGCTGATGAGGAGGGCTCTCTGAGAGCTCCATTCCCTCTTTCCCCCCCCCCCAGAGCTTCCAGGTTGCCTTGATACTGACCCTGACTCCCATGCCGCCTCCTCATCTGATTTGGCTGCTGGAGGGGCCAGTGGCCGAGAGGCCACAAGCGACGACAAAACCACAATAGTTGGGTTAGACCGGGCCAAGGCCTAACCTGGTCTGCTGCTTCTCCAAGTGGGTAACTAGATATCTCTGAGATCTGGGCACGGAGACAGAATAACAGAATAAAAGAGTTGGAAGGGACCTTTGAGGTCTTCTAGTCCAACCCTCTGCTTAGGCAGGAAACCCTACACCACTTCAGACAAACGGTTATCCAATCTCTTCTTAAAAACTTCCAGTGATGGAACAGCCACAACTTCTGGAGGCAAGTTGTTCCACTGATTTACGAGACCCTTTGCGGGCTCCTGAACTTTGGGGAACATTGTCTTAGGACCATAGTTACCACCATCTCATCAACAGGTCCGCTAAATATGCCTTCACCACTGAACTTGCATCTCAACCCCAAAAGCCAATTGCAGTTGACTTCACCAGAGTTCTTCCAGACATTACATGGAGGTCCTTCTTGCCATTCCACCTTCTGAACGTCCAGAAACCCTAACAGGGCCATGAGTGCTATTTACTGAACCTTCTCACGCACCTCAATGCTAATCCCATTTGCTTAACTCACCATCCCCCCCACTCCTTTCCCAGCTGTTGCAATGGGTTAAGCACCCCGACGGCTTCAGCTGTAATTGCACCCGAACGTTACGGAGCCCATAAAAGTAAAAAAAAAAAAAAAAATCTCAAGTCAATGATTTGGGTTATTGCTGAGGAAGTGTTCTCGGAAGTGAACCGCGCCGATATATATCATCCAGACTGCCAAGCAGACAGATGTTTACGCAGATGTTGAAAGAGAGGATTTAGACGGCAGCAACACATCTACTTGAGGGTGGGAGACCCTTAGTGGGGTGGGCAAGCTTGCTAGCTTACCTTCTGCAATAATTTCCCCCCTCCCCGACTGAAACAACTGTCAGCATGGGGACTCCTGCTGTCACTCGACGGGGGAGGAAAACCCTTGCTGGTTGCAGGCAGGACTCGGGGGTCTCTGATACCAAAAGCCTGCCATACCCACGGAAAGGGAGTCTCCTACAAGGAGTAATACAATAGCAACAAAGGTGAGGTAGGAGCCTGGATAGCTCAACAGACTAAGCACTGTTATTAACACCAGCTGCCTGCAAATTACTGCAAGTTCAAATCTCACCAGGCTCAAGGTTGACTCAGCCTTCCATCCTTTCTAAGGTAGATAAATTGAGGGCCCAGTTTGTGGGGGCAATAAGCTGACTTTGTATAAAAATATACAAAAGTATGAAGGCTATTGCTTAACGCACTGTAAGCCGCTCTGAGTCTCCGGAGAAGGGCGGCATATAAATCAAATTTTAAAAAAGAAAAAATGAACAGATTAAGAGAGTTGGAAGGCATAAAAAAGTGGGACCCCACCCAAATTATTGCTTCCTAGACTCCCACTCCCCTTGAAAAGAAAGCAACCCAGGGGTGAAATCCAGCAGGTTTTGACAGGTTGTGGAGAACCTGTAGCGGAAATTTTGAGTAATTCGGAGACCCGGCAAATACCACCTCTGGCTGACCAGAGGGGGGGTGGGAATGGAGATTTTACAATATCCTTCCCTCAGGAGTGGAGAGGGAATGGGGATTTTGCAGTATCCTTCCCCTGCCACGCCCACCAAGCCACACCCACAGAACCGGTGGTTTTAAAAAAATTGAATTTCACTACTGGAGCAACCAACTCCAGATGCATGTCAAACAGGGGTACAAGAGGTATCCTGTAGAAAATTATTTCACATTTGATATCTAATTTGGGGCGGGGGAGAGTGGAGCATAGGTTTTGTCCTAATTTTCTGGAATGAGCATTTTCTGCGAAGGAAACGAATGGAAGGAAGACTCTGCAAGGAGGCGAGGAATTCCGGAAGAAAACAGATTTCAAAAGGGCGAAGAGGTCTGGCAGGGAACATCCTGAACGTCAGAAGCAGATGTCGCCTCTGAAGCTCTGCCGTTGACCAAATTGTTCCGAGCATCTTGACGTTAACAGTTCTGGCGGGGCCCAAACAAGACAGAAGGACGTCACGCATCAGGAGGTCGCAAGGCCTCCCCAATAATGTTGTAGTCATGCCAGCTCCAGCCAAAACATTAAAAAGGGCTTGCTGTCCCAAGGGACAATTGGTGTGACAATGCTAGCCATTGTGAAACCTTAAAACCAGGCCTTTCTCCCCTAGTCTCCCCTCTCGTAATCCCAAATCGTTCTCCAAATCCGTCTATTTATATTTTCTGCATCATTCCTTCGGTTTGCAGCTAATAAGTTTTTCAAGTCTTGAAAAAATTAATTCCCGCTTGGGCACAAAATAACAAATTAGACTTAAAATCGCCAACTGTATCGACAGCCCCGCCTCCCTGGAATACAACTGTGTGATCTCCAGCCTGATCCGACCTAATCTCTATAAAGCCACAGGAAGGGATCAAGAAAAATCCTGCCCTCTGACACACTTTTTACCAACTCAAAAACCATTCTTTAAAACCCCTTTTTTAAAACAAGCGACTGTCATTTGAAGTCTCGGCCACCAACACAAAAGACAACAGCTTATTATTATTATTATTATCATCATTATCATCACCGTGTTTCCCCGAAAATAAGACCCTGCCTTATATTTTTTTGGGAACCCCGAAATAAGCACTTGGGCCTTATTTTCGGGGAGGTCTTATTATTTGGGGGCACGTGGAGGAAACCAGAGGAAATGGTGGGGACCGTCTGCGTAATGCGATTAAATATTTTCACGGAGGGCTTATTTTCAGGGGGGTCTTATTTTAGGGGAAACAGGGTATTATTATTCTACTTTGAGTAGAATAACTTTGAGCAAAATAACTTCCTCTTCGTCGTTTCCAAATTTAAAAAAGCAGAAAGACAAAAACAAATACACATACAGAGAGAGGAGGGATGGGGAGAGAGAGGAGAGAGTCGGAGGGAAGGAGAGGGAGAGGGAGAGAAAGTCGGAAGGAGGGAAACAATGGTGGGTTGCCCCCAGTTCGGACCAGTTCGCAAGAACCGGTAGTAAAATTGGCGGGAGGCCTTGCCTACTGCCCCAGATGTTGTCATCACTGATTTGCGCATGCGCAGAAGCTTCCCGTTGTGAACCGGTAGTAAAGGTAAGTAGAACCCACCCCTGGAGGGAAGAAGAGGGAGAAATAGAGAGAGGGAGAGCAGAAGGGAGAGGGAGGGAAGGAGAGGGAGAGATGGAAGGAGGGATAGAGTTGGAGGGAGGGAGGGAAGGAGAGATAGAGAGAGGGAGGGCATGAGGGAGAGGGAGGGAGGGAAGGAGGGATAGAGAGGGAGGGAGGGAAGGAGAGAGAGAGAGAGAGAGAGAGAGAGAGAGGGAGAGAGAGAGATGGGACAGCTAAAAATACTAAATTAAAGAGCAGCAAGAGTCAATTCCCTCTCAGCCTCCTAAAACTGCTGAGTGACAGCCCAGTGGAAGTTCCCAGGACTTTAAATTCAAGTGGCAAGTTTCCAGCTCTCATGATTTTGCATAGAGAGACAGTTGATCCAAGCTTTCAGTGGAATCACCACCGCCATGCTTCAGATCAGCCCACCCGTTTGGTTGCTTCATTGGGAGCTGAAAAATGTTCCTTGGGAAGCGTCAGATTTTCTTCAGCAATTAAGACAGGAAAACACAGGCAGCCTCCACACCTCCTGCTTGGATACGGCTAAGTCCTTGACTTACAACCATTTCCTTAGTGACCATTAAAAATCACAACGGCCCCGAAAAAAAGTGACTTACAACTGGTTCTCACACCGACAATCGTTGCAGCCTCCCCCGTGGTCATGTGGTTAAAATTCGGATGCTTGGGACTTCCGGTTGGCTCCGCGCGCGTCGCAGACGCTCCTCCGTGAGCGCCCGATCCCCGGTATCGTAAAAGCTGCCAGAACAGCCGAAAAACAGCTGTCTGGCGGTTGGAAACTTTCTCCCCGGACAAGCAATGGGGAAACCAGGTTAACAACCGTGTTAACAACTGAACAACTGCCGCAGTTCACTTTAACAGCTGTGGGCAAGAAAGGCCGTAAAATGGTGCAAAAAACTCAACTTGTTTAGCAATGGAAATTTTGGATTCAAAACTCCGAGGATTCCTGGTGTTGCAAAACGTTCTGTCAATCATTGCTGCAGTAGAATCAGCCGCTTAGACAGGGAGTCCTCAATCCCCCTGCCCGTGGACTGGCACTGGTTGCCGCGGCATGCCAGAAACCGGGCCGCTCAAAAGCCCCATCCGCGGGAGGTGGATGGCACCCGAAACCACGCTCCTTCCAGTCCGCAGGAAAACCTTTCTCCACGGAACCGAGTCCCTGGTGCCCCAAACGGTTGGCGGCCGCCGGCTTAGACAACCTGGTACCTGGAGGGCTGCAGAAAAGACTACGAGATGGATGGAGCCACCAACGCTTCCAACTGCTGAGTCTCCCAAGATTTCAGCTGATGAAAAAGCCATGGCGGTTAGAGCGCAGTACTGCAGGCTATTTCTGCTGGCTGCCTGCAATTTGGCAGTTCGAATCTCAGCAGGCTCAAGATTGACGCAGCCTTCTGTCCTTCCGAGGTGGGTAAAATAAGGACCCAGATTGTTGGGGACAAGAGGCTGATTTTGTAAACCACTTAGAGAGAGCTGTAAAGCACTGTGAAACAGTATATAACTCTTAAGTACCCTTCCTTCCTTCCTTCCTCCCTCCCTCCATCCCTCCCTCCCTCCTTCCTTCCTTCCCAGTGATTAGAATGCAGTATTGCAGGCTAATTCTGCCCACTGCCAGCAGTTCGATCCTGATCGACCGGCTCAAGGTTGACTCATCCTTCCATCCCTCCGAGGTGGCTAAAACGAGGACCCAGATTGTTGGCGGCAATAGGCTGACTCTGTAAACCGCTTAGAGAGGGCTGTAAAGCACTGTGAAGCGGTATATAACGTCTAAGTGCTCTTGCTAAGTAATATTGCTAAACCCATCTTGTGCACCTTAAGGAACAAAAGAGAAGGACGGATGGGAAATGTTTTATCAATTCGCGGTACAAATCTCCAACTGGGGGGAAAAGGAGGGGAGGGACAGCCGGGGTGGTTATTCATCCAAGCACACCTGTAAGATTAGAGAGAAATTCCGGCTGCATGCGGCTTCTCCCGCTAATGCCTAACTAAGAGGTTTATGCGCTCCTGAAGTCAGATCGTACATTTAATGTGAAATCCAGCAAAAAAAAAAAAAAAAAGCACTCGAGGCAACTAAGCACGAGGCGGAACTAAGAGACAGGAGCTTCTCTTCCTCCTGATCCCTTCCCTTCGAAGGCTCTCCTCCAGCAAGCCAGACAGATAAATCTTTTAACAAGATTTGCATGGGTCGTGCGTTACCCACCGTAAGAAACACAACCCGGCAAAATAAAAAGTCTTCAGCGACAAGGCAGATTGAAAAGGAGACCGGGGAGCCGCTACTGCCGTGATGGCGAACTTATGGCACACAGGTGGCAGGCGGAGCCACGCGAGTTGTCGCCCAGCTCAGCTCTACCCCACATGCAAGCACGCCTCACGCCGGCCAGCTGATTTTTGGGTCTCTGCTGCGCAAGCGTGGAGCGGGAAGGGCGCATGCGAGAGATGCACATGCAGGCATGGGGGTCACATGTGTATGTGCAGAGGCAGGGGGTCACATGTGCATGTGGGGGGGTGGGGAGCGTGGGGGATGTGGCGGCCCCCGCACGGTCCGTTTTGGGCCTAGCAGGCCTCCCTACATCCACCTGGGACAAAAAACGGGCCATGGGGGGGGGGCACGCATGCATGTGTGTGTGGGGGGAACAGGGCGTAGGGGGGTTGTGTGTGCGGTGCATTATGGGTGCAGGCATGCACGCATGCTATTGTGTGTGCGCACTTTTGGCAAATGACGACAAAAAGGTTAGCCATCACTGCCCTACTGCCAGGAAGGGGCCAGGGGCTCCCTTTTGGGGGAAGTTGAAAAAGAGAAAGAAATGATCTAATTTATGTTGGGATGGGGGGCAATGATTCAACGTGCTACAGTATAAAGCTGATTGAAGCCGTTTTGACACTCGGTTTCCACTGATTGTGTCCAGGTGTACGGTACCGATTGTGTCCAGATGTATGGCACCAAGGGCCTACGTGCTCTCTGAGTTTTGTTGTTTTCTTGCAGATGTTTCATGACCCTATTAGGTAACATCAACGGTGCTGGAAGGGAGTGAGGTTTGCAGGGGAGGAGGAGGAGGAGGAGGAGGAGGAGGAGGAGGAGGAGGAGGAGGAGGAGGAGGAGGAGGAGGAGGAGGAGGAGGAGGATTAGGATTATTGTGGGGTCCTTAGTGTCTTTGAGCTTGGCTGTTTGCTTTCAAGATGTTTCATTACCCAACTAGGCAACATCATCAGAGCTAGTTGATGAAGGAAAATTAAGTGTAGCAGATTAGATACCAATGACTAATACTGAAGAGATTATCTAGTTGGGTAATGCAACATCTACAGGAAAAAAACCAAGCTCAGAGGGCATCAAGGACCCTCCAGTCTTCCTCCTCCAACTCCATTCCTTTCTAGCACTGATGATGTTACCTAGTTGGGTAATACAACGTCTACAGGAAAACAACCAAGAGAGGACCACAGTTCAATCCTTGAACTACAAATATTCTCTGCTATTGATACTATGAATAATCTCAGGAACGTCTCCTCTGCCCATTCAGGACCACCTGACACACATTTTGGGCAACAGATTTTCATGGAAAAAAAAAAAACACTGGCGTGCTGGACCATCTCAAAAGCAAGAAAGAGGTCTGAAATTATTTTTTTCCAAAAGCCATTAATGAAGTCCAGGTTACGCACGGAAAATAAAGCCAGCGCTGTGTCAAACTGGGTCACATTCTGATGTGGTTTTTTGTGATTTTTTTTTTAAAAAATAAAAATAAAACAAGAAGCATAAAAAAAAAACAAACCACACAAAATATGTCCAACTCGGATCCGCAAACTAGCCGATAATTGCACTTGGCAGACGGTGACTGAAAAACAGCAAGAAGGAAAATAACATTTGTATGGCGTAATGGTTCGTATATTCAGTGGAAGAAAAGAACGACGGAAGCCGGCTTGTTTACGAAGGGCTTCCCAAAACAGGAAAGCCTCGCAAAGAACTACAATTCCCATGGGGCCCCCGATCGGACAGGAGTTCGTGGCAGTTGCAGCACCAGGACTGCACCGCAACCAGGAAAAGGCCAAGTGTTCTCCTGATGCTCTCCAGATGTGCGAACTTCAATTCCCAGAATTCTTCAGCGAGCGAAGACCGGGCTGGCTAGAGGTTCGTGGGAGTTGGGAGCCCGCACATCTACAAAAAACAGGCTGCAATTTCTATAGAGCAGTGATGGTGAACCTTTTCAGCACCGAGTGTCCAAACTGGAATGCACGTGTATGTGCATACATGTGCGTGCGCCGGAAACCTGAAGACCAGATGGCCGGTGGTCCGAAAACTGGCCTGAAAATGGCCCAAAAATGGCCTGTTTTTTGGCTGTTTTTCGGGCTGTTTTCTGGTGCTCAGGCACTCACGATCACCAGCTAGCCAGCGTGCACGTGTGCACCAGAAACCAAAAGAGCAGCTGGCAACAGCACGCGTGCCCACAGAGAAGTGCCATCACGGCTATAGAGGAAAACCTATTAGTCTGCTGAGCCTGGTGGCATTGTGATTAACACCAGCTGTCTGCAATGACTGTAAGTTCGAATCTCACCAGGCTCAAGGTTGACTCAGCCTTCCATCCTTTCTAAGGTGGGTAAATTGAGGACCCGGTTTGTGGGGGCAATAAGCTGACTTTGTATAAAATATACAAAAGTATGAAGGCTATTGCTTCACGCATTGTAAGCCGCCCTGAGTCTCCAGAGAAGGGCAGCATATAAATCATTTTTTTTAAAAAAAGAAAAGAAAGAGAAAGAAAGAGAAAGAAGGAAGGAAGGAAGGAAGGAAGGAAGGAAGGAAAGAAAGAAAGAAAGAAAGAAAGAAAGAAAGAAAGAAAGAAAGAAAGAAAGAAAGAAAGAAAGAAAGAAAGACGCATTGTAAGCCGCCCTGAGTCTCCGGAGAAGGGCGGCATATAAATCAAATTTTTTAAAAAAAGAAAAGAAAGAGAAAGAAAGAGAAAGAAGGAAGGAAGGAAGGAAGGAAGGAAGGAAGGAAGGAAGGAAGGAAGGAAAGAAAGAAAGAAAGAAAGAAAGAAAGAAAGAAAGAAAGAAAGAAAGAAAGAAAGAAAGAAAGAAAGAAAGAAAGAAAAGAAAGAAAGAAAGAAAGAAGCATTGTAAGCCGCCCTGAGTCTCCGGAGAAGGGCGGCATATAAATCAAATTTTTAAAAAAAAGAAAAGAAAGAGAAAGAAAGAGCAAGAAGGAAGGAAGGAAGGAAGGAAGGAAGGAAGGAAGGAAGGAAGGAAGGAAGGAAGGAAGGAAAGAAAGAAAGAAAGAAAGAAAGAAAGAAAGAAAGAAAGAAAGAAAGAAAGAAAGAAAGAAAGAGAAGCTGACTTTGTATAAATATACAAAAGTATGAAGGCTATTGCTTAACGCATTGTAAGCCGCCCTGAGTCTCCGGAGAAGGGCGGCATATAAATCAAAATTAAAAAAAAAAAAAAAAACAGAGTAGAGGAGGGAAGAGAAGGAGACAAATATTCTAAGGAGGAGGAAAATAAATAGGCCTAGGAGAAACACCCGTTAAAAAAAGAAAACAAATTGTTATGCCAGCTGGACAACATCAGTAAAAAGTTTTAAGACTTCCGAAAACAGCAAACCGCCCGTCCAAATTCTCCCAGGAGCCCCTCTGGGCTTGGTTAAAGTTCCCAGAGGCGGTTAGTTAGCCAAGCGTTGCCCACACGGTTCTCGGCGGCTACGGAGCCCGTTTAGCAAGGAGATCTGAATTCCTGGAAGCCTGTGTCCGTCATGACCCTGGGGCAGAAAGGTTCACATTAAAACACGCTGTAACATGTCGGTGACCTCTCAGGCAACATGTGAATACGTGAACCAATTTTAAAGTACCAAATTTCAGGTTAGATGCCCGACACGTTGGTATTCGAATATAGAACTTTTGTTAACATTCACGTCTTACTGTGATGCTTTTAGGTGAAATTTTACTCTATGTTGCAAGCCCGTGTATCAAATGCCTTACGCTCAATCAATCAATCGATCAGCCAAGCCAGCCAGCAATTTCCAAATCAACCATGTTCAAAAACTGACTGTTTCCAAGGCTAAGACTACAACAGAGAGGGAGAGGCGGCCCCGAGCACCAAGACTGCATATTATTTATTTGGAAAGAGAAATAAACGCAAGAGGCACAGTTGTTGTTCTCGCAGAATCATGGCTAGTTGAGTTTGAAGCGTGGGCCGACTCTCCAGCTCAGGTTAGGACAGTGATGGTAAACCTTTTCGGCACCGAGTGCCCAAACAGAAATGCACATGTATACATGTACATATGCCCTCGCCAGAATGCCGGAAGCAGTTCCCCCCCCCCAAAAAAAGCCCGAAAACAGCTTGTTTTTTGCCGTTTTTTCGGACCATTTGGGGGGCATTTTCCGGCCGTTTTTTCGAGCCTGAAAACAGCCCAAAAAAAAACGGTCCAAAAAGTAGTCTGAAAACGGTCCAAAAAGTGGTCTGAAAATGGCCCCAAAAAACAGCCAAAAAACAGTTTCAGAATGGCTGTCCCGTCTCTTCTTAAAACCACCTCCACCCACAACTTTTGGAGGCAAGCCATTCTACCGATCAATTGTTCTTAAAATTAAAACATTACAATTAAAAGCACAAGCCTGGGTAATTTTTTCTAACCCGCAAGTCCGTGTTTCTGGAATTAAACTTCCAGAAACGCCGGTTCCTCTTGTTTGTTTTTCGCTCTGACAAAAGAACCTGCAACGTTCAAATTCCAATGAATTCTGGTTAAACTCTAGCTTGTTGCCATTAAAGGTAAAGGTTCCCCTTGCACAGATGTGCTAGTCGTTCCTGACTCTAGGGGGCGGTGCTCATTCTCCGTTTCAAAGCCGAAGAGCCAGCGCTGTCCGAAGACGTCTCCGTGGTCACGTTGGCCGGCGTGACTCAACGCCAAAGACGCACGGAACGCTGTTCCTTTCCCACCAAAGGTGGTCCCTATTTTTCTACTTGCCTTTTTTTTACGTGCTTTCGAACTGCTAGGTTGGCAGAAGCTGGGACAAGTCACGGGAGCTCACCCGGTTACGCGGCCCCAGGGATTCGAACCGCTGAACTGCCGACCTTTCGATCGACAAGCTCAGCGTCTTAGCCACTGAGCCACCGTTGTCCCTTTGTTGCCATTAGCTAGGGCTAAAGTATCGTTTGTGGCTCTGGCTTACTAACAAGCCATGTTTTAAACTAGCTGGAGTTTAGCCAAATTCAGATTGATGAGGAAAACTCTAGACCAGGGAGCAAAATCACCAGAGGAGCTCCTAGAATAACAATAAGTAACTCCGGGATGTTTAGAATGGCCCGATCTATCCCAGCGTAAGCGGTTTCTGTCTTCAGCATCCCAGCTGGCTGGGGCCACACAAAGGGATATTTGTTTCTTTATTGGCTATTTTGTATTAAGCACATTAAATATGATG
Organism: Pituophis catenifer annectens; assembly: GCF_029215685.1. NCBI lineage: Eukaryota > Metazoa > Chordata > Lepidosauria > Squamata > Colubridae > Pituophis > Pituophis catenifer. The sequence continues at coordinate 12,578 of NW_027256994.1, read as the reverse complement.
CTCCGTTGGGGGGGGGGGGAGAGGGAGGGCGGAATCCATACATGTATTTAAACCTAGTAATGACCCGTATCCGGCTTCGCAACATTTCAAGCCCAATTTGGATAATTGTTCGGCAGCAAATTAGTAATCAGCCACTAATGGTTAACTACTTTGAACAAGCATGGCGGTTTAAAATGCATGGTAAATAAGGGGAAAGAGAGGGGAGAGAGAGAAGAGAGAGACAGAAGGGAGGGGAGGGGAGAGGAGAGGAGAGGGGAGGAGAGGAGAAAGGGGACAGGGAGGAGAGGGGAGGGGAGAGAGGAGAGGAAAAGGGGATGGAGAGGAGAGAGGAGAGGAAAAAGGGACAGAGAGGAGAGAGGAGAGGAGGAGGAGAGGAGAGGAAGAGGAGAGGAGAGGAGAGGAGAGGAGAGGAGAAAGGGATGAAGAGGAGAAAGGAGCGGAGCGGAGCGGAGCGGTTGAGGAGAGGAGGAAAGGGATGGGGAGGAGAGGAGAAAGGGAGAAGAGGAGAGGAGAGGAGAGGAGAGGAAAAAGGGGATGGAGAGGAGAAAGGAGCGGAGTGGAGCGGTTGAGGAGGAGAGGAGAAAGGGATGGAGAGGAGAGGAGAGGAGAGGAAAAAGGGACAGAGAGGAGAGGAGAAAGGGATGGGGAGGAGAGGAAAGGAGAGGAGAGGGGGAGGAGAGGAGAAAGAGATGGAGAGGAGAGGAGAGGAGCAGAACCATCCCAAATAGAGTGGTAACCTTCACCCCACTATCCTAACAGACCATCTTGATTAATGAGGAAGAATTATTTTGAACTTCTACGGAAGTCCTTCTTTGACCCACCTGGGGAGCTCGGAAGATCCACATTAATAACGTCCTTTCGCTTTGGGTCACCCATGCGAAGGACCCTGAGTGGAATGGCAGATTTAACGTTGTCAGCGCAAGCATTAGCGCCACTCAAGGACCCAGAAGAGAGCAACTGCTCGTCCTCAGAGGGCCAGAAAGCCTAATCTGCCCTTCCGTCTCTTTATAAAAACTGCAATTTTGTCTTTTTATTGTCCAAGGAGGGAGGTTTCATGAGGAGATTAAGCAACAAAATGCACAAAGCAAGGGGAGGCACGCTGGGGCCTTCCTGAACAGGGGGTCTCTCCATGCACTGCCCTCCCTAACAAAGCAAAATCTTCCTCTAGGAAAAAATAAATAAATCCCGGGGAGAGGACAGCAGCTCTGTAATCACATCTTCATTACTATAACGGCTCCTATCCCTTGCTGAATCGTCCATTTCCTCCTGGGCCAGCAGTTACCTCTTCTTTTAGTGGCTTCCTTCAGACTCACTTGCCTCGCCTGTCTGCAGGCAATTTATTAAGAGAGAGAGCGTGTTGTGTGAGAGGTGGGGAGAGGGAGAGGGAGAGGGAGAGAGAGGAATAGAGAGAGGGAGGATAGATGATAGATAGATAGATAGATAGATAGATAGATAGATAGATAGATAGATAGAGAAAGAAAGAAGAAAGAAAGAAAGAAAGAAGAAGAAAGAAAGAAAGAAAGAAAGAAAGAAGGGAAGGGAAGGGAGGGAGGGCAGGAGAGGGATAGAGAGGGGATAGAGAGAGAGAGAGAGAGGGAGGAAGGATAGATGATAGATAGATAGATATAGAAAGAAAGAAAGAAAGAAAGAAAGAAAGAAAGAAAGAAAAGAAAAAGAAAGAAAGAAAGAAAGAAAGAAAGAAAATGGGAAGGAAGGGGAGGGCAGGAGAGGGATAGAGAGGGGATAGAGAGAGAGAGAAATAGAGGGAGGGACGGAGAGGGATAGAGGGGGGATAGATAGATAGATAGATAGATAGATAGATAGATAGATAGATAGATAGATAGATACATACATACATACATACATACATACATACATAGATACATAGACAGACAGACAGACAGACAGACAGACGGACAGACGATAGATAGAAATAGAGAGAGGGAGGGAGAAGGAGAAGGATAGAGGGACAGAGAGAGGGGGGAATAGAGAGAGAGAGATGATGGATGGATGGATAGATAGATAGATAGATGGATAGATAGACAGACAGACTGACAGACAGGACAGAAATAGAGAGAGGGAGGGAGAGGGAGAAGGATAGAAGGTTAGAGAGGGGGAGAGAGAGAGAGAGATGATAGACAGACAGACAGATGATAGATAGAAATAGAGAGAGGGAGGGAGAGGGAGAAGGATAGAGGGATAGAGAGAGGGGGGAAAGATAGATAGATAGATAGATAGATAGATAGATAGATAGATAGACAGACAGACAGACAGACAGACAGACAGACAGACAGAAATAGAGAGAGGGAGGGAGAGGGAGAAGGATAGAGGGATAGAGAGGGGGGGAGAGTGAGAGAGAGAGAGAGAGATGATAGACAGACAGACAGACAGACAGATGATAGATAGAAATAGAGGGAGGGAGGGAGAGGGAGAAGGATAGAGGGATAGAGAGAGGGGGGATAGAGAGAGAGATGATAGACAGACAGAAATAGAGAAGAGAGGGAGAGGAGAGAGAGAGAGAGAGAGAGGAGGGGGAGAGAGCGGGATAGACACACACACATTCCAAGGCTCTAAACCTGCTCAGGCCATCGAAGGCCTTTGCCCCCGTAAGCAGGAACTGGGCTTCTGCGTTTACAGGCTGTAGCTCTGGTTGAGATTTTCCCAAGCCACACATTCCTCCCCGTGAGCCACACAATTAAAGCCTGTTTCCCAGCCCCCGCCCGGCCCCTCCCTCCTAATAACCCCCTCCGCAGGCCACAGAGCCTTGTGGTCTCGTCAGCAAGGTCTCTTCCAGGGAATAACGGGATAATCGGCTTCCGAGGCTGAGAGAAGACAAGGGCACTTTAAGAGAAGACAGAATAACAAGACTCGGACGGGACAAGGGAGGTTCCCCCCCCCCAAAAAAAACCCCTCTCATCACCCTTTTTTTGGGGGGGCCTTGTGACCTCCCCTTATTTCCGTTATCTTTGCTCCGAGAAACCATTCCAGACCATAATAAGCTGTGCATTTATTCTCCCTCGAAAAGCTAACGGCATTTCCCACCCCTTAAACTCCTCCAAGCCGTATATTCTAGTGACGTCTCCCGCGAAGGAACAGGGGGAACAAATTAGCAAAATTAGAGCAAAATTAATACGGGGAATGCTTCCTCTTCTCTCCCGCCCACCACCCCAGGTTTTTCCCCAAAGCCCCAACTACAAAAACTAACGACGTCTACAAGGAAAACCACCAAATATTAATCATCGCCCGGCTTCGTGTAACAATGCAGAGCTGGGCTCCTGCGGGGAAAGAAATCTTGTTTGGAAGTCTTAGCTCCCAGTGATCTATCTATAAAGGGCTGCTGTTGCTACAAGGATGATCACCCGGGGACCGAGTGCAATCTGAAGCGGAGGAAAAGAGTTATACACGGCTCTAAAAATGAAAGGGGTTCACCCCGCACCCCGCTTTCAGAGAAGAAGAAAAGCAGCATGAACCCCCAAAAACCTCTGAGTGGAATGCCCCTCAAATCCTGGAATACTGCTATCATGACTACCAAAACCAGGATTTAAAAAAACAGACAAAAACAAAACAACCCCCCAGGAGATCTGAAACAGAGGTCTTCTTCTGCAGTGACCAGGATCCCTTTATAACACTTTGCATCCCCCGTTCACAAAGGCTGCCTTATTTGACTGGGAGTCATGACATTTGAGTGAACTACGGTTATTATCTTAATGGGACAAAAGAGCCGCTGTTCCCACTTTGCCAGGGGAGGAAGGCCAACATGTTAAAACGGAGACAAATCCTTGTGTATCCCAGAAGTGCTCGGGAAGAGTCACAGCCTTAAAGAGCTTCTGATCGCTCACGTTCTCTAAAGCAAAGGTGTCCGGCCTTGGCAACTTTGAGGCTTGCGGACTTCAACTCCCAGAATTCCATAGCTGGCTGTGGAATTATGGGAGTTGAGGTTCACAAGCCTCAACATTGCCTAGGTTAGATACCCCAGCTGTACAGATTCTTCCTTTCCTTTCCTCCTCCTTCCTCCTTTCCTTTCCTTTCCTTCTTTCCTTTCCTTTCTTCTTTTTTCTTCTTTTTTCTTTTCCTCTCCTCTCCTTTTTTCTTTTCTTTTCCTCTCCTCCTCTTCTTCTCCTCCCCTCCCCCTCCTTTCCTTTCCTTCCCTTCCCTTCCCTTCCCCTTTTCCCCTTTTCCTTTTTTCTTCTTTCTGTCTCTCTCTCTCTCTCTCTCTCTCTCTCTCTGCCCTTGGGCCAGTGGTGGGTTGCCCCCGATTCGGATGGGTTCGCACGCGATAAATGACGGCGCAACAGGCAGAGACTCTCAACTCCAGGAGTATCCCTGCAGCCCAGGAGAGTAAGGCTGCTTATTCGCGTGGGAAATGGGAGATCCGATCCCCCTCTTTCTACCCTAAAATGCAAGAATTAAGGCAGAAAGAGACACCCTCTCCTTTGAGGTTGCCAAAAAGGGACCGTAACAACCCGGCTACAGGCTGCCTCACACGCCACGCTCCCTTGACCGCATGGGGAAAAAAAATAAATAATGATGGGATCGTACAAGAGTTGGCACTTAAAACAAAACACATCCTTCCTGGCTCAACGCATGACCTTTGAACTTCCCTTCGGAGTGTTGGGCTATGAGGCAAATAGGAAAAGATTACTCAAAGAGCACAACCAGATACACACACACACACACACACACACACACACACACACACACACACACACACACAATCTCTGCTTGTTCCTGGAGCCACCACCACCAAACCAACCAGAAGCCTCTTCTATCGAGTAACATGTTTTACAGTTAGCGTTCAAATGGAAAGGAAGGAATCTCTACGCTGAGGTTATTCTGAATTTTTTCCCGTACAATGTATGTAGTAAAAGTCGCAAGACAAAATGCTCCAATGGGCAGGGGTGAAATTCACTTACCTTCCCTACCGATTCGCAAATGTGCGTGCGCGCAGATTGTCCATGATGACGTCCGGGCGGGTAGGCAGAGCCTCCCGCCGCCATTACTACCGGTTCGCAAGAACCGGACCGAACCGGGAGCAACCCATCACTGGCACAGAGACTGAAAATCATCGCAAAAAAAGGGACGTCGTGCCATTTGCGCGGGTGAGCGGGGCTTCGCGCAGTCGGCCCTACCGGATCGCGCGATCCAGATCGAACCGGCTGAATTTCACCCCTGTCCATGGGTCAAAGAAGGGATACGAACTATGGTGACACAGTCATGAAGGTTAACGGAGCCAGAAATCAAGAGAGCAGAGTTCAAGTCCATAGCCCAACCATATAAATTGCCTGAATGATTTCCTTCTCACCAGTATGGTTTTCCACCAACATAAGTCAAAAGGCATTCTGGGTCAGAACTCATGCTGGCTGGGGAATTCTGGGAGTTGAAGTCCCGTCCCGTCCCCCCCCCCAAACCAATCTTAAAGTTGCCAAGGTTGAGAAACGTTACTCTCTGGGCTAATGCAGCTGCATAGGAAATTTGAACCGCACCACAAAAATCACAGTTCTGCTTCAAACTCCTCAAAAATTAGCTGGATGCAGGGTGGATAAAAATCAATGATTTTTTTAAAAAAAAAATTAAAAAAACCAGATTTTTTTGATTTAAATCAGATTTTTTTGATTTTTATTGAATTTATTTTAATAAAAAACTTTTGGGGTAAAAATCTATCGTAAGATACTTTTCTATTTAAGATACATAAATAATTTAGTTTATTCAGCATGAAATGGAGTTTAGTTATGTAGCACGAGGCTGTATATTCTGCAACACCGGGGATTATCGGTGAGTCAACAGCGGGTCAAAGGAGTAGCAGAGATGACAGTTGCTCTTTAAAAATTATGATTTAAATTGAGTTGATTTAAATCAAGCCTTTTTACTAGTGATTTAAATCAGGATTTAAATTGTGATTTAAATCAACTCGATTTAAATCAAATCCACCCTGGCTGGATGTTCTCCTCTCTCTCTCTCTCTCTCTCTGTGTGTGTGTGTGTTGTGCTGTGTTGTGTTTGAAGGAAGCCAGCAGACTTTGCTTGAGAAAACGTAGCCTACGTTCACTTCATCATCCAGCCATCCCATCCCTTCTTTCGTACACTTATTTCCATATTCCACCAAGCGTTAACCTTTAAAAAAAATAAATAATAAAAAATAGAGAGATCATCACAGTGGCTGCAAAATGATAGATTAAAAGGAAAGTCCTTTCAGGCTTCATAATTACAGACTGATGTTCCAGACCAGCAAACACCAGAACACCAAAGCAATGCATCAAAATAAAAATCAGATTTACTATCTCCCAGATGGCAGCAACTTCTCATTGCCCAAATCTCCCGAAGCAAAAGGGGAGGTGTGTGTGCACAGGAAGTCCCTCCCCCCCCTTAATGAGATGAATTCTCCCCAGCCTTGAAATATAGTCAACGGGTTAGCAGGAGGCGCTTAAGAGATTAAGGCTATTAAACTTGCGTATCATATACAATCCCAATCTGTCCCAGCTCACGCTTAGAGGGTCACGCACAGTATAGGACAATGATGGCTAACCTTTTGGCCGTCGTGTGCCAAAAGTGGAGGGAGAGTGGGGGCATCGTGCGCGTGCGTGCCCACATCCATAATTCAATGCCCACCCGCGTCCCGCCTTCCCGCACACATGCGCGTGCTCCCCCTACGCTCCTCCCGCTTTTGGCACGCGATGGCACAGTGGGCCCATTTTTCACTCTCCCCAGGCTCCAGAGGTTTTCTAGGAGCCTGGGGAGGGCAAAAACGGCCTTCCGGAGGCCACAAACAGCCCATTTCCCAACTTCCGGTGGGCCCGGAAGGCCCGAAAATCAGCTGGCCGGCGGGCACGTGTGCTGGAACTAAGCTAGGGCAACACTCGTGTGCCCTCAAATACAGCTCCACGTGCCACCTGTGGCACCCGTGCTGTAGGTTCGCCATCACAGGTATAGGAGCATACACGGCACGTGTAAGGTATAACACACTCCTTTTTCCTCACTATGAATCCATTTCCACAATCACGCTTTCTCCGACAACTGCTTCCTGCCATCCCTCCTCGAAGTTGCAAAGGGTACGAAGAATAGATAGAATGGAAAACGGCAGCCGTTGTGAGAGCACCTTCCCTGCCCCCACCCACCCACCCCCGGATTCCAATCAGCCACCCAGGAGGGTTGAATTGGCCCCCAAATTCCAGAGTTATTTAGTAGCTTTATGTTGTATGCAACGCTCCTTCGGGGAACATTTGGGGAGGGGGAGGGGAGCTCAAGAAGAAGATTGGTAGGGATTCTCATCCTGTGGATCCATAGCGTGTAATAAACTCCCCCAAACAAAGAGCTTGAGAACATGCATTGTGATCCTGAGTGCAGAAGAAAAGCAGGCCGAGCTGGGAGGTGGAGTGAAGCAAGTCATCGGCCTAGAATCCTTAATATTCCCACAAACAGTCTTAGCTCCAACCCCTCAGCTAAGATGCTGAGCTTGTCAATCAGAAAGGTTGGCAGTTCGGTGGTTCGAATCCCTCGTACAGGTCTCCTGCGTGAGAAGGGGGGTTGGACTAGTTGACCTCCAAGGTCCCTTCCAAATGATACCGTTAAATTCTTCAATTCCACCGGCTCTTTGTCTAGCGTCAATTTACTTTTGAATGTTAATGAACCAGATTCCTGGGTACAGGCTTTGGCAATCAATCTTAACCGCAATGTAACCAGTGGTGGTATTCAGCCGGTTTGGGCGAATCGGTAGCGGCGGCGGTGGGGGAGGCTCCGCCCACCTGCCCAGGTGTCATCATGTCCCGTTTTTGACGCTCTGCCCATGTGCGGAAGGTCCTGCGCATGCGCGAAAGTGGCACATACTAGTGAACTGACGGTGCACATGCGCTCACATGTGCAAACTGGTAGCGAAGGTAAGTGAATATCAGCCCCGAACGTAATGTATAGTCCCGATTCTTTGTGCCTGACGCCATGTTGACGAAACGCACGTTTTGTGGCCCCAACCCACATTTTGTAGCTCCTCTTCCAAGTTGCGGCCCAGAAGCGTGTTGTGCCCTCCCTGTTCAGCACACTGAAAAGGTTCGCCATCACTGCCCTATAACATGCCAGACAAATGGCTAAATAATGAATCCAAGAATAAAATCCTTCACCGTGTCTGTGGGATGCTCTCTTCCCTCGCAATGTCCCCTCCCTCGGTCCTATTTATTTTACCCTCGCTTGCTTAAATCTTTCCTGATCTCGTGGAGAGCCAGCCTCTCTGTGTGTGTGTGTGTGTGTGTGTGTGTGTGTGTGTGTTGTCAAGCAGAGGATTTTTTTTTTTAATGGCAGGCATTTATTTCATCTGCTCAGCTCCCTTTTGATATTTCCTGCTGTTGCTTTCTTCTGTTGCCTTTTACGCAGGATTTGTGGCTTTCCACGGATGTAAGCCACCCCTGAGCGATGGGAAGACTCTGGCAAGCGAGGCTGGAGGGTTTTTAAAGCAAACAAGAGCTGGCATCCCAGGGAAGACCAACTTTCTCAAGAGGAAGAGGCAAAGGAAGGATTTTTCTGGCTCTTCGCAAGGCACTACAGGAAACCGCAACCGTTAGGGAGTTTCCAAACCTTCTCAGAGACAGTTGCCATTCACACATTTCTCCCGACGACCGCTCAGAGGCATGGACGATTCCCAAAGACGTTGGGACCACAAATTGTCTTCCTTCCAGCCGCCTTCTTCTGCTCCCTTCTTCAAAGAATCAGGTTCGTTTCGTGACTGTTCAAAGTTGCAACGGGCATTGAAAATAGTGACTTATGGCTGTTTTTTTTTTTTCCACACTTAGGACCATTGCAGCGTTCCTCCACCCCCCCACCCCCCGGTGTCACATGATTTACCTTCGGATGCTGGACCACTGATTCGTATTTACAGGCGTCCCGGAGTCAGGTGTGATCCGCTTTTGAGGGCCTTCTGACAAGCAGTTAATGGGGAAGCCAGATTCGCTTAACAACCGTGTGACTAATTTAGCCAGTACGGTGGTACGCTTCACAAATGTGGCAAGGGAAGTCGTAAATTGGGCTACAGTGGTTTAAAGCACCCTGTTATTAACACAGCTGCCTGCAATTTACTGCTGGTTCGAATCTCTCCAAGGCTCAAGGTTGACTCAGCCTTCCATCCTTTCTAAGGTAGGTTAAATGAGGACCCAGTTTGTGGGGGCAATAAGCTGACTTTGTATAAAAATACAAAAGTATGAAGGCTATTGCTTAACGCACTGTAAGCCGCCCTGAGTCTCCGGAGAAGAGCGGCATATAAATCAAATTTTAAAAAAAATGTCTCACTTTGCAACATAAATGTTGGGCTCAATTGTGGTCGTAAGTTGAGGACTACCTTTATTTATTTACAGTAATTTATTTATTTATTCATTCATACATACATACATAACCAGGATTGGTTGCGAATCTTACCAGGATTACCTGAATGAATGAATGAATGAATGAATGAATGAATGAATGAACGAGTCTGTCTGTCTATCACAAATCTTATCAGGACTACATGCCTGTATGTATATATGTATGTGCGCCTATCTGTCTGTCTATTAAATTTATTGGCAGTGTATCTATCAAATTTATTAGCTGCGTATCTATATCCATCCATCCACTCATCCATCCATCTCTCTCTCCCCTTCCCCCCCCCCCTCTCTCTCTCTCTCTATATATATATGTAGGTCTTTGGTTATTTGGGTCTTCTCCCACGTAAAATTGGCGTGGGAAGTGTCTTGGCGACGTTTCGACGAAGTCTCATTCGTCATCTTCAGGCTGGTGTTCTCGGCTTCGTGCTTCAGGATATATAGATGATATATATATATCATCTATCCCTCCCTCCCTCCATCTATCTTCTATCAATTATCTATCTATCTATATTTATATATCTATCTCCTATCTATCTATCTATCTATCTATCTATCTATCTATCTATCTATCAATTATCTATCTATATTTATATTTATATATCTATCTCTTATCTATCTATCCATCCATCTATCATCTATCTATCTATCTATCTATCTATCTATCTATCTATCTATCTATCTATCTATCTAATTTATTGGCTGCAAATCTTACCACAGGGTAACTCTGGGAGGCTTCCAGTTATATATACAGTTAAAACTTAAAAAGTTCAAAGCAGACACTAAAACCAAGGACACATGGGCAGGGCAGGGCAGGGGCAGATTTGAGGGGGGGAGGTGGGATCTGTTATTACTCAACGGACCACTTCCATTGCCCAGTTCCTCCACTGGGGCCCCAAGCCAACTGGCAGAGCCTCGTCTTTAGCTCCTTACAAAAAGATAGGAGGCTTGGGGTCAGCCATAAGGCCTAAAGAACGCTTGCCTAACTCTGCGAAGAAAGGGCTATTTTAACTTATTTTATAAGTTCAAATTTTTAGGCCCGAAATAAAGCATGCCTTTCCTCAAACCACCCTCCCCAGAAATCTGGCCATTCCCTATACAAAAAAAAAAGCCAATCTAAGGATTTCACGAACTCAAAACTATACCAGGTGACACCGAATGTGTAAACCAGGCGTCCCAGGAACTCAACCAGTATTTCTGGGAAAATCCGATATAAAGCTTTTTTTGACGAGCGGATAAAAACGGTGGCGGCATTAAGAGAGGAGTTACCTGATGGTCCAAACTATATTTCGAAAGTTGCTTTCTCAACAGAATTCTAGGTCTAGAGTTACGCAACTGAAACCCCACACTGCACATAACCGTGGCAGAAATGCCCGTATCTGCTTTAAATGAAGTAGGATAAAATCTGAGGACCTGATTATATTCTATGCGCCAGCAGCGGGACGTTATCTTCTAGCGAGCATCAAATGTACCATTAACAATATGACCGGGAGGAAAAAAAACAACAACACACCATTAAATCAATCTTGAAGGAAAGTTCTTGACTAACATCAAAAACGTCATCAAAAAAGCACAACGAAGAATGTTCTTTCTGCACCAATTCAGAAAGCTCAAACTGCCCCAAAGAGCTGCTGATCCAGTTCTACAGAGGATTGATTGAGTCTGTCATCTGTACCTCCATAACTGTCTGGTTTGACTCTGCAACCCAACAAGACAGACAGAGACTTCGGAGGATCATTAGAACTGCAGAAAAAACCATGGCTACCAACCTGCCTTCCATGGAGGACCTGTCTACTGCACGAGTCAAAAGAGGGCTGGGAAAATATCTACAGACCCCTCGCATCCTGGACATAAACTGTTTCAACTCTACCCTCAAAACGACACTATAAAGCACTGCACACCAGAACAACCAGACACAAGTTTTTTTCTCCGAATGCCATCACTCTGCTCAACAAATAATTCCTTCAACACTGTCAAACTATTCATTAAGTCTGCACTACAATTAATCTTCTCATCGTTCCATCATCCATCTCCTCCCACTTAGGACTTATCCTTGTTGCTGGTATTTCCTAACGATTAATACTGATATTGTTTCCTGATTGCTTATTTGTACCCTATGGCTATCGTTGTGTTGTACCTTATGATTCTTGACAAATGTATCTTTTCTTTTTTATGTACACTGAGAACGCATGCACCAATGACAAATTATATACAAAAAGTATGAAGGCTATTGCTTAACGCATTGTAAGCCACCCTGAGTCTCCGGAGAAGAGCGGCATATAAATTGAACCAATAAATACAATAAATATCTATCTATCTATCTATCTATCTATCTATCTAATCTATCTATCTATCTATCTATCATCTTCTATCTATTTATCTGTTTCCTAGTACGATTTGATTGCTTATTTGTACCCTAGGACTATCATTAAGTGTTGTACCATATGATTCTTGATGAACGTATCTTGTCTTTTATGTACACCGAGAGCATAGGCACCAAAGACAAATTCCTTGTGTGTCCAATCACACTTGGCCAATAAAATAAATTCTATTGAGAGGATCAGTTTCTGGTCCAGAATCATCAACAAGATTTGAGGTACGTCATAACAAATAATCCATTCCTCTCTGGGGTACAAGGGGAGGGATGAAAGAAAAGAGCATTCGTACATCAGCGAAAAGAATAATAATTTTCAGAGATAGATGACCAAGCATAAAAATCTTTGTTTAAGTGAGAAGACAATGAGTTATTTTAAATCTGGCGTCCTATCTACCAATTCCAGTGGCCCCACGAGTGTAAACAAACAGAATTACCAACAGAGGTTTATATCACCTGGAGATCCTCGACTTATGACCACAACTGAGCCCCACGTTTCTGTTCTTAAGCGAGACAGTTCTTAAGCGAGGGTCGCTCCACTTTTTACGACCATTCTTGCCGCCACAACCGTCAAGGGAATCAACCGCAAAGTAGCAAAGTTAGCAAAAAAACACGGTTGTTAGTGAATCTAGCTTCCCCGTGGATTTGGGCTTGTCGGAAGGTCGCAAAAGGGGGATCGCGTCACTCACACACACACACACACGGAACACTGCATTGCAACCGTCATAAATATGAGCCGGTCGCCAAGCGTCTGAATTTTGATCACGTGACCATGGGGGGGATGCTGCAATGGTCATAAGTGTGAAAAACTGGTCCTAAGTCTCTTTTTCAGCGCTGTTGTGACTTCAAACGGCCATTTAAAAAACGGTT
>NW_027256993.1:92500-94407 GCF_029215685.1 Pituophis catenifer annectens | reverse complement strand
TAACCCTAACCCTAACCCTAACCCTAACCCTAACCCTAACCCTAACCCTAACCCTAACCCTAACCCTAACCCTAACCCTAACCCTAACCCTAACCCTAACCCTAACCCTAACCCTAACCCTAACCCTAACCCTAACCCTAACCCTAACCCTAACCCTAACCCTAACCCTAACCCTAACCCTAACCCTAACCCTAACCCTAACCCTAACCCTAACCCTAACCCTAACCCTAACCCTAACCCTAACCCTAACCCTAACCCTAACCCTAACCCTAACCCTAACCCTAACCCTAACCCTAACCCTAACCCTAACCCTAACCCTAACCCTAACCCTAACCCTAACCCTAACCCTAACCCTAACCCTAACCCTAACCCTAACCCTAACCCTAACCCTAACCCTAACCCTAACCCTAACCCTAACCCTAACCCTAACCCTAACCCTAACCCTAACCCTAACCCTAACCCTAACCCTAACCCTAACCCTAACCCTAACCCTAACCCTAACCCTAACCCTAACCCTAACCCTAACCCTAACCCTAACCCTAACCCTAACCCTAACCCTAACCCTAACCCTAACCCTAACCCTAACCCTAACCCTAACCCTAACCCTAACCCTAACCCTAACCCTAACCCTAACCCTAACCCTAACCCTAACCCTAACCCTAACCCTAACCCTAACCCTAACCCTAACCCTAACCCTAACCCTAACCCTAACCCTAACCCTAACCCTAACCCTAACCCTAACCCTAACCCTAACCCTAACCCTAACCCTAACCCTAACCCTAACCCTAACCCTAACCCTAACCCTAACCCTAACCCTAACCCTAACCCTAACCCTAACCCTAACCCTAACCCTAACCCTAACCCTAACCCTAACCCTAACCCTAACCCTAACCCTAACCCTAACCCTAACCCTAACCCTAACCCTAACCCTAACCCTAACCCTAACCCTAACCCTAACCCTAACCCTAACCCTAACCCTAACCCTAACCCTAACCCTAACCCTAACCCTAACCCTAACCCTAACCCTAACCCTAACCCTAACCCTAACCCTAACCCTAACCCTAACCCTAACCCTAACCCTAACCCTAACCCTAACCCTAACCCTAACCCTAACCCTAACCCTAACCCTAACCCTAACCCTAACCCTAACCCTAACCCTAACCCTAACCCTAACCCTAACCCTAACCCTAACCCTAACCCTAACCCTAACCCTAACCCTAACCCTAACCCTAACCCTAACCCTAACCCTAACCCTAACCCTAACCCTAACCCTAACCCTAACCCTAACCCTAACCCTAACCCTAACCCTAACCCTAACCCTAACCCTAACCCTAACCCTAACCCTAACCCTAACCCTAACCCTAACCCTAACCCTAACCCTAACCCTAACCCTAACCCTAACCCTAACCCTAACCCTAACCCTAACCCTAACCCTAACCCTAACCCTAACCCTAACCCTAACCCTAACCCTAACCCTAACCCTAACCCTAACCCTAACCCTAACCCTAACCCTAACCCTAACCCTAACCCTAACCCTAACCCTAACCCTAACCCTAACCCTAACCCTAACCCTAACCCTAACCCTAACCCTAACCCTAACCCTAACCCTAACCCTAACCCTAACCCTAACCCTAACCCTAACCCTAACCCTAACCCTAACCCTAACCCTAACCCTAACCCTAACCCTAACCCTAACCCTAACCCTAACCCTAACCCTAACCCTAACCCTAACCCTAACCCTAACCCTAACCCTAACCCTAACCCTAACCCTAACCCTAACCCTAACCCTAACCCTAACCCTAACCCTAACCCTAACCCTAACCCTAACCCTAACCCTAACCCTAACCCTAACCCTAACCCTAACCCTAACCCTAACCCTAACCCTAACCCTAACCCTAACCCTAACC